>NC_065598.1:108658271-108961302 GCF_024542745.1 Macaca thibetana thibetana
AGTTATTTCTTGCCTTCTGCTAGCTTTTGAATGCGTTTGCTCTTGTTTCTCTAGTTCTTTTAATTGTGATGTTAGGGTGTCTATTTTAGATCTTTCCTGCTTTCTCTTGTGGGCATTTAGTGCTATAAATTTCCCTCAACACACTGCTTTAAATGTGTCCTAGAGATTCTAGTATGTTGTATCTTTGTTCTCATTGGTTTCAAAGAACATCTTTATTTCTGCCTTCATTTCGTTATGTACCCAGTAGTCATTCAGGAGCAGGCTGTTCAGTTTCCATGTAGTTGAGTGATTTTGATTGAGTTTCTTAGTCCTGAGTTCTAGTTTGATTGCACTGTGGTCTGAGAGACAGTTTGTTATCATTTCTGTTCTTTTACATTTGCTGAAGAGTGCTTTACTTCCAAATATGGGGTCAATTTTGGAATAAGTGTGATGTGGTGCTGAGAAGAATGTATATTCTGTTGATTTGGGGTAGAGAGTTCTGTAGATGTCTATTAGGTCCGCTTGGTGCAGAGTTGAGTTCAATTCCTGGATATCCTTGTTAACTTTCTGTCTCATCGATCTGTCTAATGTTGACAGTGGGGTGTTAAAGTCTCCCATTATTATTGTATGGGAGTCTAAGTCTCTTTGTAAGTCTCTAAGGACTTGCTTTCTGAATCTGGGTGCTCTTGTATTGGGTGCATATATATTTAGGATAGTTAGCTCTTCGTGATGAATTGATCCCTTTACCATTATGTAATTGCCTTCTTTGTCTCTTTTGATCTTTGACGGTTTGAAGTCTGTTTTATCAGAGACTAGGATTGCAACCCCTGCTTTTTTTGGTTTTCCATTTGCTTGGTAGTTCTTCCTCCATCCCTTTATTTTGAGCCTATGTGTGTTTCTGCATGTGAGATGGGTCCCCTGAATACAGCAAACTGATGGGTCTTGACTCTTTATCCAATTTGCCAGTCTGTGTCTTTTAATTGGACCATTAGTCCATTTACATTTAAGTTTAATATTGTTATGTGTGAACTTGATCCTGTCATTGTGATATTAGCTGGTTATTTTGCTCACTAATTGATGCAGTTTCTTCCTAGCATCGATGGACTTTACATTTTGACATGTTTTTTCAATGGCTGGTACCTGTTGTTCCTTTCCATGTTTAGTGCTTCCTTCAGGATCTCTTGTAGGGCAGGCCTGGTGTTGACAAAATCTCTAAGCATTTGCTTGTCTGTAAAATATTTTATTTCTCCTTCACTTATGAAACTTAGTTTGGCTGGATATGAATTCTAGGTTGAAAATTCTTTTCTTTAAGAATGTTGAATATTGGCCCCCACTCGCTTGTAGCTTGTAGAGTTTCTGCCGAGAGATCTGCTTGTAGTCTGATGGGCTTCCCTTTGTGTGTAACCCGACCTTTCTCTCTGGCTGCCCTTAACATTTTTTCCTTCATTTCAACTTCGGTGAATCTGACAATTATGTGTCTTGGAGTTGCTCTTCTTGAGGAGTGTCTTTGTGGCATTCTCTGTATTTCCTGAATTTGAATGTTGGCCTGCCTTACTAGGTTGGAGAAGTTCTCCTGGATGATATCCTGAAGAGTGTTTTCCAACTTGGTTCCATTTTCCCTGTCACTTTCAGGCACTCTAATCAGACGTAGATTTGGTCTTTTCACATAATCCCATATTTCTTGGAGGCTTTGTTCATTTCTTTTTACTCTTTTTTCTCTACACTTCTCTTCTCGCTTCCTTTCATTCATTGATCTTCAATCGCTGATACTCTTTCTTCCAGTTGATCCAGTCAGTTACTGAAGCTTGTGCATTTGTCACGTAGTTCTCTTGTTATGGTTTTCATCTCTATCAGTTCTTTTAAGGACTTCTCTACATTGGTTATTCTAGTTAGTCATTCGTCAAATCTTTTTTCAAGGTTTTTAGTTTCTTTGCGCTGGTTACATAGTTCCTCCTTTAGCTCTGAGAAGTATGATCAACTGAAGCCTTCTTCTCTGGACTCGTCAAAGTCATTCTCTGTCCAGCTTTTTTCCGTTGCTTGTGATGAGCTGCATTCCTTTGGAGGGGGAGATGTGCTCTGATTTTTTGAATTTCCAGCTTTTCTGCACTGCTTTTTTCCCATCTTTGTGGTTTTATCTGCCTTTGGTCTTTGATGATGGTGACGTACTGATGGGGTTTTGGTGTGGGTGTCCTTTCTGTTTGTTAGTTTTCCTTCTAACAGTCAGGACCCTCAGCTGTAGGTCTGTTGGAGTTTGCTTGAGGTACACTCCAGAACCTGTTTGCATGGGTATCAGCAGCAGAGACTGCAGAATATAGAATCTTGCTGAACAGTGAGTGTTACTGTCTGATTCTCTCTCTCGAAGCTTTGTCTCAGGGGTGTACCCCACCGTGTGAGGTGTGATGTGTCGGTCTGCACTAAGTGGGTGATGTCTCCCAGTTAGGCTACTCAGGGGTCAGTGAGCCACTTGAGCAGGCAGTCTGTCCATTCTCAGATCTCAGCCTCCGTGCTGGGAGATCCACTGCTCTCTTCAAAGCTGTCAGACAGGAACATTTACCTCTGCCGAGGTTTCTGCTGCTTTCTCTTTAGCTATGCCCTGTTCCCAGAGGAGGAGTCTACAGAGGCAGGCTGGCCTCCTTGAGCTGTGGTGGGCTCCACCCAATTCGAGCTTGGGGGAGGGGGGCTTTGTTTACCTACTTAAGCCTCAGCAATGGCGGGTGCCCCTCCCCCAGCCTTGCTGCCGCCTTGCAGTAAGATCTCAGACTGCTGTGCTAGCAATGAGGGAGGCTCCGTGGGCATGGGATCCTCCGGGCCAGGTGTGGGATATAATCTCCTGGTGTGCCGGTTTGCTAAGTGAGACCCTTGGTAAAGCACAGTATTAGGATGGGAGTTACCCGATTTTCCAGGTGTTGTGTGTCTCAATTTCCTTTGGCTAGGAAAAGGAATTCCCTTCCCCCTTGCCCTTACCAGGTGAGGGGATGCCTCACCCTGCTTCAGCTCTGGCTGATTGGGCTGCACCCGCAGACCAGCGCCAGCTGTCCCACAGGACACGCCCCAGTGAGATGAACCCGGTACCTCAGTTGAAAATGCAGAAATCACCCGTCTTCTGTGTTGCTCACACTGGGAGCTAGAGGCTGGAGCTGTTCCTATTGGGCCATCTTGGGCGCGCCCTCTTAGAAGTCTTTACAATGGTAAGTAGCCTCAATTATTTAGGCCCATTTGATGTTTTGCATAAATTAAGCATGAAGAAATGAATTGCCTTTCACTTTGCTCCCTTTGTAGTTTTGTATAAACTATTTCATAGTAGTAGTTACTCTGTCCAGGTTAGAATATGTTAAATATTACCATTTTATAGTATTATTTCTATTTATTAGATCACTTATAGTTCGTCTGTGAAATCTGGCTTATGTGGCCTCACATTTCTGGGTAAAGAAGCAAACATTTCATGAAATCAATAACCATGTGTATTTGATGTATATCCTCTGTTACGCATTAGATGCCATAATTTTTCTATCAGCTAGTGTAGTTTCTTCTTATGAGGCAAAGGAAAAAAATCTAATTTTAACTAAAAAACGTAACACTGACTTTGAGAATGATATTCCTTGAAATATTCCTATTTTCAGTAGACTAAGAAAATCTTTCTCTTTGGAGGTGAATATTTATATATGCACTTTGCAGTGTGTTTCTCTTCTACCTTCCTTTGTTAATCATTTTATGTGTACTTTATACAGTGTATGTTGAGTTTTTCAGGATAAGCCAATCTCTTCTCTCTGATTAGGTTTAACTTTTATAATCAGGGTGGATGGATTCGCACCTCAACCCTCACCACTCTTATCCTGAACAAACTATGTGGATTTTGAGTTCTTGTAAGTTAGATGTAGGTTACACAGAGCTTATGCCCAATATAGCTCACCCCATGATATATTCAGTGCTCAAACTTAGAAAACGGCCATGGGTGAGAGGAAGAATACAATGCATTTGCCTTATTGTCCTTCGCAGTTTTCAGGATGTTAAATGCAGAGTTGAGGAGAGAAGTGGAGGAGAAAAATGATGGAGAAGGATCACCAGGTGGGGAAGAGGGCAAGGGTATGACGGAGAAGAAACTCCTCAGCCTCTTCCTCTATCTCCTGGGAGACCTCCTGTAGTATTACCCATCTCCATATAAAGGAGTTGATCAGACTTTGGGTATAGGCCGCCTTCATCCACTGTAGGTAGCTCCGAAAAGCAACTAATTTATGAATCCAGTACGTACAACAGATCTTTAAAATCCTTATGCTCTTAACTTTTCCAACTCCCCCAGTCACCCCATTCTTCCTCACACTTTCCAGTCTTCTCTCCTTGATTTTACCCTCGATGGTTTTCCATAGATCCCTTCTTCCTTCTTCCTAGCCCCCTCTCTTTCTTCCTTTCTTCTTGCTAGTCCCTTCCCTGACTTGCTTCTATAGAAGCTGAGATTCCTGCTTATTAGCAGCTGTTAAAGCAGCAGGTGGTGAAACAGCAGGGTGAATGCCTACCTATATAGTGCAGAGGACAAAATATAAATTTGCATGTAGAAAAATGCTGATATATCAGTAAATGAGTGAGTGTTGTCACTTAGTTATTAGAGCTGTAAAAATAGGTACACCTTCAAATTGCCTATGTACCATTTACTTCCACAGCTTGTTTGACTCTTTTCTCATTCACTGCTCACTAACAATCTCTCACTACATTGGTTTACTTCCAGTCTGCTGCTTCCCCTCCATAGTGTGTCTAGCCCTTTCCCTGAGTAGTCACAGAATGAAAAGTATACTTTTACATCGATGAAGCTAGTGAAAAAGCAGAATGGTTTCACTGTCTTTGATTGATGAGGCTGTCTTATCAGGTAAATCAAATCTGCAAACTGAAAGAGAATGCTGCAGCATTTATTTAAGAAGAAACAGAAAATGTCACATCCTATGGTGTACTTCACTCCTTTTGTGCTTACAGTGTCTACCGCAAAAACTGAAGACATGGCCTCTGCCTTTAAAAAGTTGATCATCTAATTGGTATGATTGAACATACACAATGAGAAACATTTAATAATCAAAATATCAACAAATGCAGAGGCTGGGCACAGTGGCTTACTCCTGTAATCCCAACACTTTGGGAGGCTGTGGCGGGTCCATCACCTGAGGTCAGGAGTTCAGGACCAGCCTGGCCAACACGGGGAAACCCCGTCTGTACTAAAAATTCAAAAATTAGCCAGGTGTGGTGGTACTCGCTTGTAGTTCCAGCCACTCGGGAGACTGAGGCAGGAGAATTGCTTGAACCTGGCAGGTGGAGGTTGCAGCGAGCCAAGATAGCACCACTGCATTCTAGCCTGGGCAATAGAGTGAGACTTCATCTCACAAAACAAAACAAAACAAAACAAAACAAAAACAAAAAAAGCAAATACAAGTTGATTTTGTTCCAGGTTGGGCCCCTAGTAAAGGTGAGACCCCCTGGTGGGATTATTGAAGGAAAGGGTCTGATAGAGGTGCTAGTTAGATTTTGAAGAGGTATTTCATGGAATTACGTGAGCGAATAAATTTAGAGGGCAAAAAGTCAGAGGGCTGAGGACTGAACTACAGGGCTCTCCAAAAGTCAATAGCTAAATTGCCACTTGAATCCAAGTAATTACCCAGTGTTTTAGGCTTAGTGTTTTCACATATGTTAGCTCATATAATTAAATTCTAACAACTTTGAGATTTTACTAAAGCTCAAAATGTTTATGAAAGTAGACCCAAGGTCACACAGCTGGAAATTGATCAGTTGGAGTCTAATGATTAATTTCTGACCCTAAATCTGGCACTTCTTTGATTATACTCCATGTAAAAGAAGGGAAATCTAGGAAAGAGAGAAATCAAACCTTGAAAGGTAGAAATGGTAATGCAGCTAAGAATCAAGCTGATAGAGGACCATTGGATTTAGCTAAGTAATTGCTTTATATTGAGTGAAGGATCCACACAAAAGCAAGGTTGCAGATGGGCACTAACTCTCACATGGGGAGAGCACTTTGTGGAAACTTCAGGAGCATTTCTACATTCTTTTCATTAAGAAGGATTAAATACAAATTATTCAGGCTACAGTGTTTTCTTTGGTAAGTTATGATTAGCGTCTTTCTCCAATAATGATGTGTGCAAATTGAATTCACAGTAATGTGGTTTCTATTTGTACCGTACATTGCTTTTACATTCTGACAACTTGAGGTCTGTCACCAGGAAAGAAAGAAAATAATTAGCAATCATCACTGAGGGTTTAATATTTTAATTCTCCAGCTGTTGTACAAAACGTTTTTGTGCATATAGATTCAATTAGTCATAAAGTAGGGAATCAGAATAATGCAGCTGCATTATATAGCTTTGGAACATGCACTCCAGGTAGAAATTGATAGGTTCTTTAGTTATTGCCACTTTTTAAAAAGGGGATACAGACATTAAAAATCTTTCAAACAAAAGACTCTTAATGTTGACATGGGAACATTAAGGGAATATAGATGGTAACAGTAGAACCATAGAATCATCTGTCCACCTAAATGAATAATAAACAATATTTAATGGCAAATGATAATCTGGGGTAAAAGTTTTACAAAAATATGGTAAACGGCCAATGACCTTAATATATAAAGAAAAGTTGCAAATTAGTGACATTTAAAAAATACACATAAAATAACATGCCAATAAAAATTGGACAAAGGCTATGAACCAAAAATTTTCAAAAGAAGAAATATAAACACAAATACATGTGCAAAAAGTTTATCTTGATTAGTAAAAAATGTTGTAGGAAATAAAATGCACCATATATTTAAGCCTTATTTTTCCCCCATTTAAGACACATAAAAATAATAATAGAAAATAAAATTAGAAAGGCATGGTTATACTCAAAAAGATAAAACACTCAGCTGGGTGTGGTGACTCATGCCTGTAATCCCAGCAGTTTGGGAGGCCGAGGCAGGTGGATCATTTGATGTCAGGAGTTTGAGCAACAACATGGTGAAACAACATGGTGAAACCCCGTCTCTACTAAAAATACAAAAATTAGCCAGGCATGGTGGTGGACACCTGTAATCCCAGCTACTTGGGAGGCTGAGGCAGGAGAATCACTTGAACCTGGGAGGTGGAGGTTGCAATGACCCAAGATAGCACCACTGCACTCTAGCCTAGGCAACAGAGTGAGACTCCATTTAAAAAAAGAACAAAAAAAAAGATAAACTTCTCAGTGGACCAGAAATATAAGGGAGACATCCTTGGTGGTGAAGCCACAGTTTTAGATGCAGGCAGAAGTCCCTGAAAATTTGACTTCTGTGGATAAAAGGGGACCAGAGGCTTGCTTGAGTGGAGGGATGTGAATGAAAAGCTGGGAAGGAGACCTGTGACCTTGGAAAGAAGATGAGAAACATGGTGGGGTTAGGTGGCAAGAGGGGAAAAGAAAAAGGGAGGACCGACCCTGCTGGGGGCTATGGCTTGTTTAAAGCTACATACCTATCAAGCCCACCTATTTCCTGGCTGCCAGATAGGAGTGAAGAAGGAGCTCGTGGGCTCTCTCTTTACCCCAAGAAATATCTATGCACATCCCATCCATCAAGGAATGAAGTGGAGATCCCAGCTCTAGAAGCTCTTGAGAAACCCCTTTTCAGTCATTCCACACTCACACTCACAGTGAAAGCCAGGCCTATCCTATAAATTTGCAGGGCCCAGAGGAAGCATGCCAGCAAAAACTCATCTACCATATTCATACATATTTAAAAGTTGCATATTGAAATAATTTGGTCACTCAGGCAAGGCAAAGGATTCTCTTCTAGTCCAGAGATAAGTATCTGCAAAAAAATCCTAATAAAAATTACATAAAAATATTTAGAAAAAGGTTGCATATAAAGCTAAGTAAATGTTAAATAAAATGATAGTCTGTCTCCTACCTTGATGAATATAACTTTATATTCATAAAATTGAAACATGTAAAACTATATTTTTCATTTGCTGAATGTTAGTAAAGTGCCCAAAACTACTAAATTTAATTATTAGTTTATGTATCTGACCTTCTGTTTACAGTCTGATGGTGTTTGGATAAGTAATAACATAAATACATATATAATTTATAGGTTAGTATATGTTAGTACTACTAAATCTACTCTTCTTGCTTTCACTGCTGAAAGATAACTATTACGTTGTTATAATCAAGATTTTCATAGAATCTGTGCTCAATTTGCAGTTCTGGTTTAAAGGATTACAAATGAAAATATACTAAAAGTTTACAAAATTTAACATTTTTATATAAAATGTAAACTTGAATAAAAACTATTTTTTAATGTATTTTTCTCCCAAAATATTAAAATTAAGAAAATTAAAAAGCAAAATTAATACAACCCTTTCAACCGAATTTATGTAGCATTTAAATATTTTACTCAATTTAAAAATGTATAAATTTACCTCTTAAACATTCGTGTATTAGATTATCCACAAATATTTAGTTTGACACACATTAGAGGCCATCACAAGGAATTGGTGTTATATTTCACCCATGTTATGTCTTGATGGATGTATATACAAGTTTAGGAATACTATGAATTGCTTAATAATGTAAAATGTTCCTCAGTCAACGTGTGCAATTGCTGGATTTGTGAGTATCACAAGAACCACAAATTGTAATAGGAAGAGAAGCAAGAAATTAGATGCTGAGCACTGTTCTAAGATGAAACTGTGTCAAGTTATGCAAAAATCTACTGTATTTGTACCATATGAGGATTTGACTAGTTAATCTTTTCTACTACTAAAGTGATTCTGCTAATCATATCCTTCCCACATTCTAAGGTAGTGTCCATCTCTGACTAAGCAGCAGCACAAACCACAAATCTTCATGGCATGTGTTAGTTTGGATCCTTCGAGAAGCAGATACCAAGACAGGGTTAGACATATAAGAGCTTTATTAGGGGAAATACCCATGAAGGACAAAAGGAGGCCATCAGGATTAGGCTGTGAGAGTCTTCAGATAGTGGTGCAGGTCAGATCCCTGTAGGAGAGTGCCGAAAGAGGAGATGTGGGGAAGAGTATCAGATTGCAGTGCAGTTCTAAGAAAGCGTCAGCCAAGTCAGTGGGTATTTCTTGACCCAAGGTTGTCTATTAAAGAAGACCCATGTCCTGCAGGAATAGGCCTGCACTTGTTTCCCTTCCTTACTTACATTTTTGCTAGGAGCAGCATGGAGATAGTGTAGCATTGACACAAATGTGATGGTGGACCCACAGTTGGGGCTGATGGTCAACCATGTTCCATGAAGCAGGAGATTTAGGCAGCCCATTTCTTGGTGGCCACCGTTCATGGGTAAGAAGACTCCAAATTGTTAATATGTCAATTCTCCAAAAATTGACCTATGGATCCAAGTAAATACTTATCAAAATCCCAGGAGGCCTTTTTGGTAGAAATTGACAAACTGATTCTAAAATTCATAGGCAATGCAAAGGACCTAGAGCAGCCAAGACAACTTCTGAAGAGATGAACAAAAGTTGGAGAACTAACATCACCCATTTTTAATGACTTGTAAAACTATAGTAATAAGGGCAATGTGGTATTGGTGTGAAGATACACAAATAGATCAATGGGGAAGAATAAAGAGTCCAGAAACAGACCCATACCTATATGTAAATGCTATAATCTGAATGTTTGTGTCCCTTCAAAATTCATGTTTTTGTTTTTTATCATTCATTTGTTTTTACACTGACATATAAAAATTATACATCTTTATGGTATACATATACATATACATATATAACATGTTTTGATATATGTTTCATATATGTGTATATTGGCTAAATTGGCTAAATATGTATACAATGACTAAATTAAGCTAATTAACATATCCATTACTCACTTATAAATCATTTTTGTGGTGAGAATGCTTAAAATCTCTTCTTGGCCGGGCACGGCCAAGAATTACAGGCTCACGCCTGTAATCCCAGCACTTTGGGAGGCCGAGGCGGGCGGATCACGAGGTCAGGAGATTGAGACCATCCTGGCTAACACAGTGAAACCCCGTCTCTACTAAAAATACAAAAAAAAAAATTAGCTGGGCGTGGTGGTGCGCGCCTCTAGTCCCAGCTACTTGGAGGCTGAGGCAGGAGAATGGAGTGAACCCGGGAGGCAGAGCTTGCAGTGAGCCGAGATCGTGCCACTGCACTCCAGCCTGGGCGACAAAGCCAGACTCCGTCTCAAAAAAAAAAAAAAAAAAATCTATTCTTTTAGCAATTTTCAAGTGTACAATACATTGTTATTAACTATAGTTACCATGTTGTATAACAAATCTCAATTTATTCCTCCTATCTAACTAAAATTTTGTATCTTTTGACCAACATCTCCCCCAAACCCCTGCCACCTCTGGTAACCTCCAATTCTACTCTCTGCTTCTATAAGTTCAACTTTCTAAGATCCCACATATGTGTGAAATCACATAGTGTTTTTCTTTCTGTTTCTGGTTTATTTCTCAAGATCCATATGTTGAAACTTAATCACCAATGTCATAGTATGAGGAGGTGGGTTATTTGGGAGATAAGTAGATCATGAGATCAGCGCCTTCAAAAATGGAAGTAGTGTTTCCCTTATAAAAGAGGCCTGAAGGAAATCCCTTTTCCCTTCCATGTGTGAGAACACAGCAAAAAGGCACTGTCTGTGAGCCAGAAAGTGGCCTCTCACTAGACACTGAATCTCTTAGCATCTTGATCTTGGACTTGCCAGCCGCTAGAACTGTGAGAAAAAAATTGCTGTTGTTATAAGCCACCTAGTTTATGGTATTAAGACAGTAAAAGTGATTTTTTAAAATGGTGTAATGACCATTTACTGGGCAAAGTAGAGTCTTTTCAACAAATGGGGCTGGAAAATTTGGATATCCATATGCAAAGTCCACACCTTATAATACATTTAAAATTTTACTCAGAATGGATCATAGACCTAAATGTAAAGATTTCTTAGATTAAGGGCTGGGAAACTACAATCTTTAGGCCACATCCAGCCCACTACCTGTTTTTATACATACGTATTTATTGGAACACCTCCTTATCTATTCATTATGTATTTAGCCACGATTACTTTTGTGTCACAAATACAGAGTTGAATAATTGTGACAGAGACCATGTGGTCCTCAATGCTTAAGCTATTTACTTTTTGGTACTGTAGAGAATTAGTTTCCTGATCTCCGTATTAGATACAACCAAATCTCAATCTATAAAAGGATAAAAATGATACATTGCACATATCAAAATTATAAATTTATCGATAATTCTTTATAAGACACTGTTAAGAGAATGAAAAGACAAGCCATAGACTAAGAAAATAATTGCAAATCTTATATCTGACAAAGAACTTGTACCCAGAATATATAAAGAACCCTTACAACTCACCAATAAAAGTACAGGCAATCCAATAATAAGATGGACAGAAGACTTGAACAAATACTTCACCAAAGAAGATATATGGATTGAAAATAAGCACCTAAAAATGCTCAACATCATTAGTCACTAGGGAAATGCATATTAAGACCACAATGAGATACAACTGCATACTTATTAGAATGGCTAAATTTAAAAGCACTCACCATGCCAAATATTGGCAAGGATGTGAAGGAACTGAAACTTTGTACACTGCTGCTGGAAATATAAAGTTGTACAGTCACTTGGGAAAACAGTTTGCTACTTTCTTATAAGGTAAATGTCCACCTATCATATGATCCAGCCATTCCTCCCATAAGTATTTACACAATAGAAATAAAAATGTGCGCTCATACAATTGTTTGTATGTAAATATATAAAGCAGTTTTATTTGTGATTTTCAAAACCTGTAAACAGTTCAAAGATCCATCCACAGGTAAATGGATGAACAAACTGTGGTACATACGCCACTGATGCATGCAACGACATGAATACATCTCTAATTATGCCAAATGACTAAAGCCAAACAAAAAGAGTTCGTACTGTATGATTCAATTTATATACAATCCTGGAAAATGAAAACCAATTTATAGTGTTGGAACACAGACCAGTCGTTGCTTGGAGGGAAGCTTTAGGAGGGGCAGGAGAAAGAGTTACAAAAGCGCACAAGTAAACATTTGAGGGAGGTGGATCTATTCATTTGCTTAATTGGAATGATGGTTTCATTCTTGCATAGATAAAATATATCAAGTTGTACAATTTGGACATATGAAGTTTATTGTATGCCAATTACACTCCAATAAATCTTTGTTTTAAAGTTTAAAGAAAAAGTGTTCACTGACAAGAGTCTATCCTCTTTGGGGACCAGGACCTCTAACCATGCAGAACACAGAATTGTGGAGACAGAAAGCCTAAAGTACTCTTAATTGGAAGCGATAGTAAGGGAACCACTCTTGCTTTGACTTCTTGGTACCTGGATTCACGTAGTCCTCCTCTTGGGAAGTGCCAAGTGCCACATAGAAATCTCTACAGTTTGATACTTGTACTGCTTCTTGGAAGATGGTACTTTTTCTTTGCAGAACTTTGCATCCAAGTTTTTGTTTTAACTGTTCCCTTAAAAGGCTCTTCCCGTGCTCTATGAAACCAGTTGCTTCTGATTGGTGCAGTATGTGATACCAGCTGTGGATATCATGGTCATGGGGCCATTCTTTCATTTCCTTTGTTTTGAAATGTGCACCCTGGTCGGATGATGTCAGATGTAGTAATGCATAGGATTCTATGCCAATGGATTAGCCCTCCGTTAAGTCCCTGGATGGTAATGCTGGCTGCGGCTCTTCAAACAGGAAAGGCAGACCCATACATGGAATAAATATATATATACCCGTGAGAACGAATCACTGATCTCTCAGATAGATGGAACCCAATGTAGATGACTTACCCAAGTGGCTGGCTGGTTTTTAAAGAATAGCGCCATTACATGAGCTCAGTATTGGTCTCTGTTGCTGAGAGATTAAAAATTCAGAGATAGCATTAAATATGCTATCCTTGGAAAATAGGAGTCTATGCTGTTAGGCCTGTATATAACCTCTAACTCTGCCACCCTGGCCACTCTGCTTATGTGCTCATTGTGCCAGCTCTAGGGTGGCTGATGATGAAGGGTGGCTGATGATGAAGGCTGGCTAATGACAGCAGGCTAAATTATTTTGTCTTCTTGTTTGTTATGTGCCTGTTGCATGGTGTATGTTTTCTGATGGGCATTAATGTGTAATACAAAAAAACTACATTTAATACCCATTCCCATATATTTATACCCCAGACTTAGTCTTTTATTCCAGTCCTTTTCTTCTAAGCTCCTGACCAGATGGCCAGAAACTTATTATTTTTTAAAATATATTTTTTTCATGTTTCTTCTAACAGTTTGGAAGGAAATACCATTCTATTTCCATTATTTTATTGGTTACCTTTAAAAATTTAGGATTCATTCTTCACAGAATTTAAAAGCTATCACTATTTTTAATGCTCTTTTTGAATAATTTAAATACTTAGAATACTTAATTTTGATCACTTCGTCCCCATCCTCAATGTTATTACTGCCCCATATTTTAGTTTTATCTTTCCTTTCTTTCTTTTTTTGTCTAAAATGAATGTTTTTTTTAATTCAGTTAAGATTTGTTGATATTTACACACATCCTCATTCTTTTCTCATCATCCCTTTTTGTGTCTTAAACCTTCCTTTTGGGATAATTTTCCTTCTTCCTGAAGCACATTTTAAAAAATTTACTTCAGTAAGAGTTTGTTTATGTAAATTCTCTCTATTCTTTTCCAGAAAAGTGAATTTTGAGAGACCTGATCTGAATGTTATATTTTAAATGAAGAGTTATTGTCTCTCAGCATTTGAATTTACTGTTACACTGTCAAATTTTTTATTACTATTCTGGAAATGTCTACTGTCACTTTCATAGCCATTCTTTTAAAAGTATTTTGTCTTGGTTTTCTAGCTGTTTTTAACATCTTTTCATTTTTGTGTTCTACAGTTTCACTATTACGTGCCAGATGTGGACTTTTAAAAGATTTATCCTGCCTATGAGTCATTGTGTTTTCTTAACTTGAAGGTTGAGCTATTACCTCTTCTACTCTTGCCTATCCCTCTTCTCATAATTCTCTTTTGGGTCTTCTTTCATTACCTATTGGGCCTTCTCATTTTACTTCCATGTCTCTAAGCTTCTCTCTTCATATTTTTCATTTCTTTGTTTTTCTGGAATGAATTTTGGGGTAATCTCTTCAGATCTATCTTCCAGTTCACTGGTCTTGCCTTTAGTGGTGCCTCTTCTGTTGTTTAACCCATTTATGGAGATTCACTCTTTTAGCTCAAATTTTTTCATTTCTAGACGTTTTATTTGGTTTTAAAACATAAATAGCCTTTTAAAAGTAATGTTTTCTTTAAATTTTGATTACTTATGTTGAATGTTTTTGTATTATTTTATTGATATATCATAGTTGTATATATTTTGGGAATGCATGTAGTATTTTGATGTATGTATACAATGTATAATCATCAAATCAGGATAATTGTGATATTCATCACTTTAAATGTTTACCTTTTCCTTGATTTGGGAACATTACAATGCTTGTTTTCTAGCTATTTTGAAATACACAATAAATTATTGTTAACTATATTTTCTCTACTATACTGTTGAATACTAGAACATGTTCCTTTTATCTAACTATTTTTCTACCTGTTAACCAACTTCTTTTCATCTTTCCCTCCCTCCCCTTCCTAGCCTCTGCTAACCACCATCCTTTATGAGATCCACTATTTTACCTCCTGCATATGTGTGAGAATAGGCAATATTTGTATTTCCATGCTGGCTTAATGTAATGATCTCCAGTTCTATCCATGTTGCTGCAAATGACAGTAATTTATTCTTTTTTATGACTGAATAATATTCCACAGTGTATATACACTACAGTTTCTTTGTCCATTCATGCACTGATGGACACTTAGGCTGATTTCTTATCTGGCTATTGTGACAAATGCTGCAATAAACACAGGAGTACAGATTATAGCTTTGATATACTGACTTCTTTTTTTTTGGATATATACCCAACAGTAGGATTGCTGGATTATATGGTAGTTCTATTTTTAGTTTCTCTCCTTTTCTTTCTTTCTTTCTTTCTTTCTTTCTTTCTTTCTTTCTTTCTTTCTTTTTTTTTTTTTTTTTTTTTTAGACAGGGTCTCACTCTGTCACCCAGGCTGGGGTACAGTGACATGATCATGGCTCACTGCAACCTGGAACTTCTGGGCTCAAGGAATCCCCCCGCTTCAGCCTCTGAAGTAGCTGGGATTACAGGTGCATACCACCATGTCCAGCTAATTTTTAAAATTTTTTTGTAGAGATTGGGTCTTACTTTGTTGCTCAAGCTGGTCTTAAACTCCTTGGCTCAAGTGATCCTCCCACATTCACCTCCTAATGTGTTAGGATTGCAGGCATGAACCTGTTTTTGAATTTTTTGAGGAACATCCATACTGTTTCCCATAATGGCTACATTGCTTTACATTGCCTCCAACAGTATACCAGTGTTCTCCTTTCTCCACATCCTTGTCAGTATTTGTTATTTTTTGTCTTTTTGAGAATAGTCATTTTAACAGGGATGAGATGATATCTCATTGTAATTTTGACTTGCATTCCTCTAATTAGTGATGCTGAAAATTTTTTCATATACCTGTTGATTTTTGTATTTATTTGAAAATGTCTAGTCAAGTCTTTTGCTCATTTTTAATTGGATTATTTATTTGCTATTCAGTAGTTTGAGTTGCTTATATATTTTGGATATGAATCCCCCTTGTCAGAGTCATAGTTTGCAAATATCTTCTCCCATTCTGTACATTGTCTCTTTACTTTGTCAGTTGTTTCCTTTGCTATACAGTTTTTTAACCTAATGTAATCCCATTTGTCTATTTTCACTTTTATTGCCTGTGCTTTTGAAATCTTAACCAAAAATATTTGCCCAGACCAACGTCCAGTAGCATTTTCCTAATGTTTTTTGCTAGTGGTTTTATAGTTTTAGGACTTACATTTAAGTCTTAAACTTTTAATCTATTTTGAGTTTATTTTCGTTTGGTAAAAGATGAGCATGTAGTTTAATTATTCTGCATATGGATATGCAGTTTTCCACAACCATTTATTGATGACTATCTTTTCTCCAAGGTACATTCTTATTGCCTTTGTTGATGAGTAGGCTCTGAGTGCTTGGATTTATTTCTGGGTTTTCTATTCTGTTCCATTAGTCTATGTGTCTATTTTTATGCCAGTACCCTACTGTTTTGGTTATTATAGCTTTGTAGTATAGTTTAAAATCAGGAGTTGATACCTCCATTTTTGCTCTTTTTGCTAAGGATTGCTTTGGTTATTTGAGATCTTTTGTGATTCCATATTAATTTTACTATTTTATAAATAATTCTGTGTCATTAGCATTTTTATAGAGATTGCATTGAATCTGTAGACCGCTTTGCGCAGTATAGACATTTTAATAATATTTTTTTCAATCCATGATGTGGTGTTATTTCTTAAAAAGCACTGCATATATTTTCAATTCTGTATCCATTAATTTCATTATTTCATATAATTGAGGATCTAATATTATTGTTCATTTTATCTGCTACCTCACTGTGATGGCTACTTTGATTGTATGCCTTGTAATTTAGGATTGTGTGGTTATGTGCATGGGGCTTTATCTGTGGAACTTCATGGAGGTATGAGCCCATGCATGGTTTATTCTTTCACAGAAGTTTGCATTTACTTCTGCTAGTTACATTATGGAATTACCAACATAGAGCCATTTTAAGTTAATTTCTTAGCTTAGGATTTTTAGGACCATGCAAAAAGTATAAATTTAACCACAAACCTGTGTTACACACCTGTTTTTATGAATTCTCAGGAGAGTTTTTTTTCATCAAAAAGTTGAAACAAGCAAGTATTCTTTTTATCTCTTTTTGCTAGTAGTGGGTGGATTTATTCCAGACCACCATTTCACTCAAGCCAATACCATGCTGGCTTTAGTGGGAACTTTGAGGTTCCCAGTTTTATGTGGTGTCTCAATTCCCATTCTTCACTTATACAAACTTTTGTCTTTTTTTTCCTATATGGCTATTCATCCAAGTATCTTATTTATTTGCTTTTTAAGGGCATGATTTCGTTATTTTGTCCAGGCTAGTCCGGAACTCCTGGACTCAAACAATCCTCCCATCTCAGCCTCCCAAGTAGCTAGAACGAAAGGCAAACGTCACTGTGCCTGGCTGACTCCTTAACATCTTATTTATTGATATTAGTCAATTTCTTCTAAACAGCTGTAACTTCATAATCAGCTTATCCCACTGATTGTACCTCTCTCTCTCCCGCCCCCACCTCCAGCCCCACAACTTCCCCCTTTCCTTTCTGATTTGAAATTTTGCTTACTTTCTTGGGATCTTGTACATGAATATTTTAAACTTTACATTTGATCAGCTATAGTAGAGCATGTTTATTATATTTTATATGGAATTTCTTGGAGTTTTAAATGGATTTTTCACAATGTCCAATAAGCCATATTTCTTTTTTTTTTTAAATTTATTTATTATTATTATACTTTAAGTTGTAGGGTACATGTGCATAACGTGCAGGTTTGTTACATATGTATACTTGTGCCATGTTGGTGTGCTGCACCCATCAACTCATCATTTACATCAGGTATAACTCCCAATGCAATCCCTCCCCCCTCCCCCCTCCCCATGATAGGCCCCTGTGTGTGATGTTCCCCTTCCTGAGTCCAAGTGATCTTATTGTTCAGTTCCCACCTATGAGTGAGAACATGCAGTGTTTGGTTTTCTGTTCTTGTGATAGTTTGCTAAGAATGATGGTTTCCAGCTGCATCCATGTCCCTACAAAGGACGCAAACTCATCCTTTTTGATGGCTGCATAGTATTCCATGGTGTATATGTGCCACATTTTCTTAATCCAATCTGTCACTGATGGACATTTGGGTTGATTCCAAGTCTTTGCTATTGTGAATAGTGCTGCAATAAACATACGTGTGCATGTGTCTTTATAGCAGCATAATTTATAATCCTTTGGGTATATACCCAGTAATGGGATGGCTGGGTCATATGGTACATCTAGTTCTAGATCCTTGAGGAATCGCCATACTGTTTTCCATAACGGTTAAACTAGTTTACAATCCCACCAACAGTGTAAAAGTGTTCCTATTTCTCCACATCCTCTCCAGCACCTGTTGTTTCCTGACTTTTTAATGATCGCCATTCTAACTGGTGTGAGATGGTATCTCATTGTGGTTTTGATTTGCATTTCTCTGATGGCCAGTGATGATGAGCATTTTTTCATGTGTCTGTTGGCTGTATGAATGTCTTCTTTTGAGAAATGTCTGTTCATATCCTTTGCCCACTTTTTGATGGGGTTGTTTGTTTTTTTCTTGTACATTTGTTTGAGTTCTTTGTAGGTTCTGGATATTAGCCCTTTGTCAGATGAGTAGATTGCAAAAATTTTCTCCCATTCTGTAGGTTGCCTGTTCACTCTGATGGTAGTTTCTTTTGCTGTGCAGAAGCTCTTTAGTTCAATGAGATCCCATTTGTCAATTTTGGCTTTTGCTGCCGTTGCTTTTGGTATTTTAGACATGAAGTCTTTGCCCATGCCTATGTCCTGAATGGTACTACCTAGGTTTTCCTCTAGGATTTTTATGGTATTAGGTCTAACATTTAAGTCTCTAATCCATCTTGAATTAATTTTCACATAAGGAGTAAGGAAAGGATCCAGTTTCAGCTTTCTACTTATGGCTAGCCAATTTTCCCAGCACCATTTATTAAATAGGGAATCCTTTCCCCATTTCTTGTTTCTCTCAGGTTTGTCAAAGATCAGATGGCTGTAGATGTGTGGTATTATTTCTGAGGGCTCTGTTCTGTTCCATTGGTCTCTATCTCTGTTTTGGTACCAGTACCATGCTGTTTTGGTTACTGTAGCCTTGTAGTATAGTTTGAAGTCAGGTAGCGTGATGCCTCCAGCTTTGTTCTTTTGACTTAGGATTGTCTTGGAGATGCGGGCTCTTTTTTGGTTCCATATGAACTTTAAAGCAGTTTTTTCCAATTCTGTGAAGAAACTCATTGGTAGCTTGATGGGGATGGCATTGAATCTATAAATAACCTTGGGCAGTATGGCCATTTTCACGATATTGATTCTTCCTATCCATGAGCATGGTATGTTCTTCCATTTGTTTGTGTCGTCTTTTATTTCACTGAGCAGTGGTTTGTAGTTCTCCTTGAAGAGGTCCTTTACATCCCTTGTAAGTTGGATTCCTAGGTATTTTACTCTCTTTGAAGCAATTGTGAATGGGACTTCATTCTTGATTTGGCTCTCTGTTTGTCTGTTGCTGGTGTATAAGAATGCTTGTGATTTTTGCACATTAATTTTGTATCCTGAGACTTTGCTGAAGTTGCTTATCAGCTTAAGGAGATTTTGGGCTGAGACAATGGGGTTTTCTAAATATACAATCATGTCATCTGCAAACAGGGACAGTTTGACTTCTTCTTTTCCTAACTGAATACCCTTGATTTCTTTCTCTTGCCTAATTGCCCTAGCCAGAACTTCCAACACTATGTTGAATAGGAGTGGTGAGAGAGGGCATCCCTGTCTTGTGCCAGTTTTCAAAGGGAATTTTTCCAGTTTTTGCCCATTCAGTATGATATTGGCTGTGGGTTTGTCATAAATAGCTCTTATTATTTTGAGGTACATTCCATCAATACCGAATTTATTGAGCGTTTTTAGCATGAAGGGCTGTTGAATTTTGTCAAAAGCCTTTTCTGCATCTATTGAGATAATCATGTGGTTCTTGTCTTTGGTTCTGTTTATATGCTGGATTATGTTTATTGATTTGCAAATGTTGAACCAGCCTTGCATCCCAGGGATGAAGCCCACTTGATCATGGTGGATAAGCTTTTTGATGTGTTGCTGAATCCGGTTTGCCAGTATTTTATTGAGGATTTTTGCATCGATGTTCATCAGGGATATTGGTCTAAAATTCTCTTTTTTTGTCGTGTCTCTGCCAGGCTTTGGTATCAGGATGATGTTGGCCTCATAAAATGAGTTAGGGAGGATTCCCTCTTTTTCTATTGATTGGAATAGTTTCAGAAGGAATGGTACCAACTCCTCCTTGTACCTCTGGTAGAATTCAGCTGTGAATCCATCTGGTCCTGGACTTTTTTTGGTTGGTAGGCTATTAATTATTGCCTCAATTTCAGAGCCTGCTATTGGTCTATTCAGGGATTCAACTTCTTCCTGGTTTAGTCTTGGAAGAGTGTAAGTGTCCAGGAAATTATCCATTTCTTCTAGATTTTCCAGTTTATTTGCGTAGAGGTGTTTATAGTATTCTCTGATGGTAGTTTGTATTTCTGTGGGGTCGGTGGTGATATCCCCTTTATCATTTTTAATTGCGTCGATTTGATTCTTCTCTCTTTTCTTCTTTATTAGTCTTGCTAGTGGTCTGTCAATTTTGTTGATCTTTTCAAAAAACCAACTCCTGGATTCAATGATTTTTTGGAGAGTTTTTTGTGTCTCTATCTCCTTCAGTTCTGCTATGATCTTAGTTATTTCTAGCCTTCTGCTAGCTTTCGAATGTGTTTGCTCTTGCTTCTCTAGTTCTTTTAATTGCGATGTTAGAGTGTCAATTTTAGATCTTTCCTGCTTTCTCTTGTGGGCATTTAGTGCTATAAATTTCCCTCTACACACTGCTTTAAATGTGTCCCAGAGATTCTGGTATGTTGTATGTTTGTTCTCATTGGTTTCAAAGAACATCTTTATTTCTGCCTTCATTTCGTTATGTACCCAGTAGTCATTCAGGAGCAGGTTGTTCAGTTTCCATGTAGTTGAGCGGTTTTGATTGAGTTTCTTAGTCCTGAGTTCTAGTTTGATTGCACTGTGGTCTGAGAGACAGTTTGTTATAATTTCTGTTTTGTACATTTGCTGAGGAGTGCTTTACTTCCAATTACGTGGTCGATTTTGGAGTAAGTACGATGTGGTGCTGAGAAGAATGTATATTCTGTTGATTTGGGGTGGAGAATTCTATAGATGTCTATTAGGTCTGCTTGCTGCAGAGATGAGTTCAATTCCTGGATATCCTTGTTAACTTTCTGTCTCGTTGATCTGTCTAATGTTGACAGTGGAGTGTTGAAGTCTCCCATTATTATTGTATGGGAGTCTAAGTCTCTTTGTAAGTCTCTAAGGACTTGCTTTATGAATCTAGGTGCTCCTGTATTGGGTGCATATATATTTAGGATAGTTAGCTCTTCCTGTTGAATTGATCCCTTTACCATTATGTAATGGCCTTCTTTGTCTCTTTTGATCTTTGATGGTTTAAAGTCTGTTTTATCAGAGACTAGTATTGCAGCCCCTGCTTTTTTTTGTTCTCCATTTGCTTGGTAAATCTTCCTCCATCCCTTTATTTTGAGCCTATGTATGTCTCTGCGTGTGAGATGGGTCTCCTGAATACAGCAGACTGATGGGTCTTGACTCTTTATCCAGTTTGCCAGTCTGTGTCTTTTAATTGGAGCATTTAGTCCATTTACATTTAAGGTGAATATTGTTATGTGTGAACTTGATCCTGCCATTATGATATTAACTGGTTATTTTGCTCGTTAGTTGATGCAGTTTCTTCCTAGCCTCGATGGTCTTTACATTTTGGCATGTTTTTGCAATGGCTGGTACCGGTTGTTCCTTTCCATGTTTAGTGCTTCCTTCAGGGTCTCTTGTAAGGCAGGCCTAGTGGTGACAAAATCTCTAAGCATTTGTTTATCTGTAAAGGATTTTATTTCTCCTTCACTTATGAAACTTAGTTTGGCTGGATATGAAATTCTGGGTTTAAAATTCTTTTCTTTAAGAATGTTGAATATTGGCCCCCACTCTCTTTTGGCTTGGAGAGTTTCTGCCGAGAGATCTGCTGTTAGTCTGATGGGCTTCCCTCTGTGGGTAACCCGACCTTTCTCTCTGGCTGCCCTTAAGATTTTTTCCTTCATTTCAACTTTGGTGAATCTGGCAATTATGTGTCTTGGAGTTGCTCTTCTCGAGGAGTATCTTTGTGGCGTTCTCTGTATTTCCTGGATTTGAATGTTGGCCTGCCCTACTAGGTTGGGGAAGTTCTCCTGGATGATATCCTGAAGAGTGTTTTCCAACTTGGTTCCATCTTCCTCCTCACTTTCAGGCACCCCAATCAGACGTAGATTTGGTCTTTTTACATAATGCCATACTTCTTGCAGGCTTTGTTCATTTCTTTTTCTTCTTTTTTCTTTTGGTTTCTCTTCTCGCTTCATTTCATTCATTTGATCCTCAATCGCTGATATTCTTTCTTCCAGTTGATTGAGTCGGTTACTGAAGCTTGTGCATTTGTCACGTATTTCTCGTGTCATGGTTTTCATCTCTTTCATTTTGTTTAGGACCTTCTCTGCATTAATTACTCTAGCCATCAATTCTTCCACTTTTTTTTCAAGATTTTTAGTTTCTTTACGCTGGGTACGTAATTCCTCCTTTAGCTCTGAGAAGTTTGATGGACTGAAGCCTTCTTCTCTCATCTCGTCAAAGTCATTCTCCGTCCAGCTTTGATCCGTTGCTGGTGATGAGCTGCGCTCCTTTGCCGGGGGAGATGCGCTCTTATTTTTTGAATTTCCAGCTTTTCTGCCCTGCTTTTTCCCCATCTTTGTGGTTTTATCTGCCTCTGGTCTTTGATGATGGTGATGTACTGATGGGGTTTTGGTGTAGGTGTCCTTCCTGTTTGATAGTTTTCCTTCTAACAGTCAGGACCCTCAGCTGTAGGTCTGTTGGAGATTGCTTGAGGTCCACTCCAGACCCTGTTTGCCTGGGTATCAGCAGCAGAGGCTGCAGAAGATAGAATATTTCTGAGCAGCGAGTGTACCTGTCTGATTCTTGCTTTGGAAGCTTCCTCTCAGGGGTGTACTCCACCCTGTGAGGTGTGGGGTGTCAGACTGCCCCTAGTGGGGGATGTCTCCCAGTTAGGCTACTCAGGGGTCAGGGACCCACTTGAGCAGGGAGTCTGTCCCTTCTCAGATCTCAACCTCCGTGTTGGGAGATCCACTGCTCTCTTCAAAGCTGTCAGACAGAGTCGTTTGTGTCTGCAGAGGTTTGTGCTGTTTTTGTTATTGTTTACTGTGCCCTGTCCCCAGAGGTGGAGTCTACAGAGACAGGCAGGTTTCCTTGAGCTGCTGTGAGCTCCACCCAGTTCGAGCTTCCCAGCAGCTTTGTTTACCTACTTAAGCTTCAGCAATGGTGGGCGCCCCTCCCCCAGCCTCGTTGCTGCCTTGCTGAGATATGGCAGACTGCTGTGCTAGCAATGAGGGAGGCTCCGTGGGCGTGGGACCCTCCCGGCCAGGTGTGGGATATGATCTCCTGGTGTGCCTGTTTGCTTAAAGTGCAGTATTGGGGTGGGAATTACCCGATTTTCCAGGTGTTGTGTGTCTCAGTTCCCCTGGCTAGAAAAAGGGATTCCCTTCCCCCTTGTGCTTCCCAGGTGAGGCAATGCCTCACCCTGCTTCAGCTCTCGCTGGTCGGGCTGCAGCAGCTGACCAGCACCGATCGTCCAGCACTCCCCAGTGAGATGAACCCAGTACCTCAGTTGAAAATGCAGAAATCACTGGTCTTCTGTGTCGCTCGCGCTGGGAGTTGGAGACTGGAGCTGTTCCTATTCGGCCATCTTGCTCCGCCCCCCAATAAGCCATATTTCTAGGAAGAGAAATTGGCATGCATGACCTTTTAAAATAAAACAGAAATAAAATTAATTTATAGCATATATACCAACTCAGGATTATGAGATAAGCAAATTTTTCTTGACTTCAATCTAAATGGTAATAACACTAGGCAGTGGCAGCAGACTTGAAACTTTTTCAAAGCACTTTCATATTTGATCTACTTTGATCCTTATAAAACATCTATAAAGTCAAGTATTTGTAGTGGCTCTGATTTTACAGAAAAGGAAACTGTGTTCCACAGTGGTGAGGTTCCTTTCCCAAGGTCAAGTAGTAAGTTAGCAGGAACCCACAGTATTAGACTCTAAGGCCAATGCACTCTTTCTTGCTAATTGTTGACAAAAATGTTTGTCCTTCTGCTTCAGAAAATCCTTCTTTGATGTCAAAAATCCAGAGATCTACAATATAAGTTTTCTTCCCATTAGAAAGCATATTTTAGACCAAAAGCTTATGCTTTTGTACTGAAATATAAAAAGGAAGCTATGCTAGAAGCTCTATGGCTTATGAAGGCAGAATAGTTTGTTTATAGTTCTCTTTTGGCATGCATCATGTCATATTTTATGTTAGCAAATATCTATCTGTCCCTAAGAACTTTCGTCACCAAAATCACTAGGGTTTAGCCTTGTGCCCCCTGCAATTAAGCATGCAAAGGCAGTTTTAGGCCTACCTCTCAGTTACAGTGACAGTCTGCATGACCTGACATGCAGATGGGTACTTCATTGAATATAATGCAGAAGGAATCATGTTTCTTTTTCTTCTGAAAATTTAATCTTGTTGGAAGTTAAACTGATTCAAACACAGCTGAACAAGAGCTTTTTTTTATGTAGATAAATAGTGTGAGTAAATCCACCCACTACTAGCAAAGAACAGTGTGAGCTGGTTTCAAGCTAAACAAACCTACGTAGGTGGCCTCTATAAGCTTATTAGTTTGACACTTGTCAGAACTTTCAGGAGATACATAGGAATGGAATCCTTCCTTGAGAAATCACTTAGGTGTCACCTGAAAGTGAGTGGGAGAGAGAGGTCTTAGACTTTTGTAGGGAACAAAGGTTAAGCTGATATTTATATATTTATTTATTTTTTACTTTACTGAAATGATAATAGAGGTAAAAGTTTTACAAAGTTTATTTCCTTTAATTGGGAAGCCACTGAAGAAGTAAAAATGGCAAATATGGATCACATTCCAATGTGGGTTGGGCAGTATGTTCTCTGGAACATGAATACTGAGTTTTGGAACAAGGCAGATCATACGTACTGAATAACACAATAATGTAACAGAAGCTAATATTTATTGAGCACTTATTATGTGACAGGCACTGTTCTAAGTCCCTTATATATATTAACTTAATGAATTTTCAGAACAACTATTAATTAGGTAATACTGGTAATCCATGTTTTACGGATGAGAAAACTGAATCTCAGACAGGATAAACAACTTGTCAAGGATACAAACCTAGCAGATGAAGCTAGGATTTAAACTCAGGCTTCTGTGCTCTTTGCTATCTCCATTTATCTAGAATTCTTATCTAAACTTTATTCTCATTACCCTTTTAGGAAACCCCTGCTGCTTCTGGATATAGACTTCCTGTGGTGCCCATATCATGGGAATTAACATTAAATTTTATTTAAGAAACTATTAGAAACTGCCACTGACCAAAAAGGAGTTTCCACATTCCAGGTGATAGCTTCAGGTACTCATCAAGACGTCTGTCAAAAGGGGATAAAAACGACAGATTCTGCCTATGACACATGTGCCTAAGGGGCTGATGTAAGTTATCTCAGTTCGTTGACCTCCTTTTTGGTACAAGTGTAAATGATGTAAGTGCTGTTTTGACATACTGCATAGGGGTCAAATCTGGGTTTTTAGTGTAACCATCACCAAGTAGTGTGGATTATACCCATTAAGTAATTTCTTGTCCCTCATCCTCTATTTAAATTTGCTGCCCAAAAGAGGATCACAAAAAACCTATACACTTTTCCAGCTGGGGAAGTTTTGTTTTGTTTTGTTTTGTTTTCATCATGTAGGCCTTCCTTTTGGTCCTTCCTTCAGCAAATATATGTTGACTGCTTGTTTTGTGACAGGCGCTGTATTAGGCATTGAAAGTACATTGGCGAGCACAGACAGACATGTCACATCCCCTCGTAGAGTTTGTAGTCAATCAGGAGAGGCAGACAATCTAACAATCCCATGAATAAATGTGAATTTGCAAACTGAGGCATGCATTATAAGGGGAAGGCACTTAGAACCACAGTGGAGATAGTATCATGGGGAGAATATGGTCTCATCTGGAGGATTACAAAACATTTCCCTGAGGAAGTGGCATTCTAAGTAGAGGAAACAGCATGAAAAAGCCCTGTGGATCTTTTTCTTAAGGTCTAGAATGAGAAATAGATTAATCACTTATTCATGGAACAACTGCTCTGCTTATGCCTTTGTGTACCAGTCATCATTTTCAAAGAGGTAGATGTACTCTGTTAGCTTATTGTTCTCAAAACAAAACAAAATAAAACAACTTTCTTCTGGTAAATGGCCAGGTTGCTTTTGTTTTTGGTAACATCCTCAGATAAAGGAAACTTTCTCATCCATCTACGAGGCTACCTTCTCAAGCTTCCTGTCTTTCCTCCCGCCCTTCCTTTCACCTTTATACAACTTTTGATAATGCCTACTATGTGTTATGTACTCGGATTGTTCTCTTCACAGCCAAACTGCATGTTTAAGAAGTCTGCACTGGCTGCCTCAATTTTCTCACATTCTTAATCCATTGCATTCTGCTGTTCATCACCATCATTTCAATGAAACTACCAAACTCAGAATTCTGTTTCTCATCTCCTCATTGTACTTGGTGTCTCTGCAGCATTCAGTCCTGACGTTTACTCCATCTATTATAAATCATCATTCTCATTGTTTCTTTTTTGCTTGAATGCATATTCTCCACGGGTAATCCCATCTATTTCTATGAGATTTGTAGAAATCTGTATCTCCAATAACCTCCTTTCTCCTAAGCTCTAAATTTTTATACCCAACCATACACTAAATATCTCTTTCTGATAACCTGCAGATATTTCATATTTAACATGCTTAAAGGTTAAATCATTTTCTTTCCCTTCAATCCAATCTTTACCCAGAAACCACAGTGATCTTTGTAAAATACAGTTGATTGTTATCATGCCTCTGCTTGAAAGTCTTCAATCGTTTCACATTGCCATCCTAAGTATCTTATAGTCATACAATAATTTCATCTTCACTCCTCATACCAAATTACCAGCCAATCCCAAGAAACCTAGGGTCTTTGCATGTGCTTTTCTCTTTACCTGGAACCCTTCCCTATTTTCCTTTTTCTGCTTAAATTTCACCTTTTAAATTAACTTTGACCTGACTAATTCGGAGGGAAAAAGTTGGTTTGTTTTTCATACATTTGTGCTTTCATAGTATGTCATTTATACCTCTATTGCAGCATTTAGACACATAAGCATATCATATGAATTCGATATGAGGTTCTCTTTCAGTAGGTTATGTGCAAAAATGCAAGAATAGAATATGTTATGCCCCCAATGTAGTGGTTTTTATTACGTATTTGATGCAGACTCCAGGAGAGGCCAAAAATAAAGCATTAATTAATTACCAGAGGCTGACACTTGAGAAACTTGTTTTATTAGATTATTGACTTAGATATTTAACTTAAATTGATGATAAGCAAGAATTAACCATAATTACTTGGAGTATGTTTCTATCTTCAAGTCCTAGATTATCCAGTGTCCCTGATTAATGATTTACAGTGTGTAATTAATAAAAGTAAACCATCATTCAAAGTGATTTTTTGAGTTACATGAGTTTTCTTTTTGGCCGGAAGTCCAAAGAGAGGTAATCTTCAGTAGAGTACAGCTCTACTGATTTTCTCAGACTGATTTTGCCAGTTTACTAGGGAGTTTAAAGCCTGTGAAACATGTAAATTCTTTAGGGTTCATGGTGAAGAGTAGAGTTCTTTTCTACAGGCAACTGAAACACACACATATTATTTTGAATGTAGCTATTAATTGATATACTCAAATATTTCTATCAAAAGAATGAAACATCAAGTGTTTTAAGTAAAAGTAAATTTATTACAAAAAGCACTTAGGTACATATATAATAACCAGACATTTATGGAAAGTATAAGAACTTAAGTCTTCATTTGTATTAAATTTAACTAAATGGTATATGTCTGATAATTGGATTCAAAAAGTCTAAACTCCACAGTGAAAAGAAAAAAGGATGGTAAATATATTGAAGTGAGCTGGTACAAAATTGGTATTGAGGGATATAACCAACACCTATCTTAAGGCTGTCTTTGTTTGGAAAGGCTTTTTCTTATATGTTTTTCCATTTTTAATAGTGCTATATTCCTTACAGCATGTATGTATTGTAAGCTACATTTGGTAAAAACTATGCTATATGACAACAATTTAAAAACCTTTGACCAGTATTTTGATAATGCTTAATTTAAATTTAATTTGAATATATTATTTTAATTTAAATGTAAGTATTTAATATTTAAATATAAAGATTTAATTTAATTTAAATATAAAGATAGATATAAAATTAGGAAGTTTTATGCCAAAATGAGTCTAAATGTTAACCAGACTACCATGGATTGATACAAAGTTTCTGGGGGGTTTCTTCTTGTTACTTTGGGAGGGAATGAAATGTAATTTTCCTTTGACACAGCTTTTGTAAGAACTGGCTATTCTGGAATGCTTAAATCACTGCTTTACATTCATTCATTCTTAACAGAGATCAATGCACAAATAAAGGGAAAACAATCATATAAGTGGTTCTCAAACATTGTTGCATATTCGAATCACCAGGAGAACTTACTAACAACGAACTCCTTAGAGGTCTCCCTAAGATTCTGCTTTTGTAGGTCTGGAATGGGACACAGGAATATGAATTTTTAACAAGTCCCCAGGAGATTCACATGCTCCAATTTCAGAAACACTGCCCTATTCTCTGTTCCATCAAATTTCTCCTCATTCTTTCAAATGTTCCTCACCCTCTACAATGCCACAGCTTTGCCAAATTGTTCATTCCTTAGAGCTCCAATGCCTTTTTCTCCCGTAGCTCCACCTGGTAGAATTCCTACTAATTTATCAAGACCCCATTCACATGTGACTCCTCCAGAGCCTTCACTCAGCACTTTGTACATATCTCTGTTCTAATGTTTATATAACATATTACATCTATATATAGGTCTAAATCAATCAATCAATCAACCTCCCAATAGATCAAGTTGTTCAATAAATTTATCTATCTCCCAATAGGTTGAGGTTTTTTTTTTTTTTAAGTTTAAGGCTGCATCTTAGCCTTTATGTATTAAACATCCTGTATCAGAGCTTAGGACAGGGCCGACCTTGTACATAACAGGTGGTAGGTGCTCTGATATATCTGAGCATGCACATGATTTATCTGGGAAGTGTGTTTAAAATAATACCCAGCATGCCAACCCCCCCATACCTAGATTGTCATTTAATAGGTCTGAAGTTGGTCTTAGGAGTTTACATTTTTTAAAGTGCTCTAGATATTTCATATCTTGCTAAACTGAATACCAAGGAAACATCGACTAACCTTTTGGTAACCTAAAATATATGATCAAAGGGCTGCTTCTGATCATCTTGTTTACCTCCTAATCTAACAAAATGCATCTGATTTCAATTTTTAATGTACTCTAATATGTTTTGGATACTCTCTTGTGACAATATTTAGGTCTACCTGAATAGTGGTTATAGAAAATGTAGGCCACTTTACACAGAGGGCAGAGGGTTCACAAATGAGTTACTGTTTATGTGGCATCTTGGAAGAATTTGAATGGGGACTTTATGTAGAGGGCACGTCAGGAGTATAAGTCAACAATTAATTAGTTTTAAGAAGTGAAAATACTGCTCAATTATTTTGGATTTTCCAGTAAATGTGTTTCCCATGTCAAAAATTATCAAATTGCTTAATAAAGCATCAAAACTTCTGATGGCAGCTAAAATGGGAAAACAAAGACCAGATTTATCCTTCTGTGTGAAGCAACCAAAAAACCACCAAAATATATAAAACAATAATTTTTAAGACAGCGAACATTGCACAAAGAATGGCAGTAATCCCAGAGAGATGGGAAATAAATGAGGTCAGCCCTATGATTGTCTCAACTTACTGTGTTGAGAGAGTATACAGGTATGCTCCAGGAAGGAGGACTGAGGTGAAGGAAGGCAATTCAATGACAAAAGTGCTGGAATGACAAAGAGTACTGGAATTAGTGGATATGCATATGTAAAAAAATGAACTTCAATTCATATCTCACATATTATACAAAGTTAATTTAAAATAGATTATAATCTTAATGTACAACCTAAAACTATAAAGTTTTAGAAGGCAATATATGAGAAAATATTTCTAACTTGGGTTAGGCTAAATTATTTTAGTTACAACACCAAGAGAATATTAATATAAAAATTGATAAAATATACTTTATTCAAATTAAATCTTCTCTTCAAAATACACTATTAAGAGACCGAAAAGATAGTTCATAGAGGTGAAAAAATCTTAGCTCAGCATCCATCTGACAAAGGGATTTTATTCAGAGTATATAAACAGCTCAGAAAAATTAATAAGGAAACAAACAACCCAAGAGAAAGTGGGCAAAATATTTGAATGAATACTTTTTCAAAAACATATACAGATGGCCAAAAAACACATGAAAAGATGCTTAATGTTGTCAGTCATTAGGGAAATGCAACTCAAAATCACAATATTTTACTGCTATGTATCAGTTAGAATGGCTAAAATTCAAAAGATTGACCATGTTAAGTGTTGGTGAGGATGTGGATTCAATTGGGACTTTTCTCATGTTGCTGGTGGGAATGTGAAATGTCACAACGACTTTGGAAAATAGTTTGGCACTTTCTTAAAAAGCTAAGCATATGTCTATAATGATCTAGCCATTTCACTCCTAGGCATTTACCCAGGAGGAAAGAAAGAAATGTCCACCCGTAGACCTGTACATAAATGTTCACAAGAGCTTTTTCTGGAATAGCCCCAAACTGGAAACAAATCAAATGTCCCTCAAAAGGTGAATGGATAAACAAATTGTAGTAGAGTCACAAAATGGAATACTCTTCATCAACAAAATGAATGAACTATTGATATATGCCATACTATGAATTAACCTCAAAATAATTTTGAGGAGGGCAAGAAACCTGGAAACAAAGACTACATAATTTATGATTCCATTTATATGAAATTCTAAAAAATAGAAACTAATCTATAGTGGCAGAAAGAAGATCAGTGATTACTTGGAGGGGTTGGGAGGGAAAGCTTATAAAGTGCCACAAGTAAAGTTTTAAGGGTCATGGAGTATGCTCACTATTTTGATGGGTTGTTGGTTTCACAGATGTATAATATATCAGAACTTACCAAATTGTACTCTTCAAAATGTGCAGTCTATATTTTGTCACTTATCCCTCAATAAAGCTGTTAAAATGCACTAGACCATTTTCTTCAAATAAAATCTTACTTGGAAGCCCAGGAAATAAAACAGAAAACAGGACAGCGGCCTTCTACCTTATTGATAAAGACATCTATGGAACTCTCACTGAAAAACCTCTGTCATAAAACATCTGACTTCCAGAAATATATTTATATGTATAGAGAGACAGAATATGATATTTTACTTTAATTTGAAGCATCTTCTCCAGAATTCTTTGATTGCCATCAGTCTGAGGTACAATTGCAGTAAAATGTGCCATTTAGAAAATCTGTGAAAATGAGCTATTCTAGACAGCAGAATGTATCTTGTGTGCTGTGTATAGTCCTTTAAAATTTGTTATTTTAAATTATTGTTAGCAAATATTTTAATAATATGTGTCTCGGTTTTTCATCACTTTGAAAAGAATAGACTCTTTTATTGACTCTATCTTTTTTAATAATTCAGGGCCATCATTATTAACATCAAGCTTGCATTATGCTGGAATGTAGTGGTACCCTTTGGACTTCATTAAACATGCATCCATGTTTACTCCAGTAATAAGTGGCTTAAGACAAGAGCATTTTTCAACCTTTCTGGAGAGACATGGTGGTTCCATCTCCCACTTCTATATTCTGTCTCCTCCTGTGCTGCCATATGTCACTTCTTACAGAGTATGACTTCCTAGATAAGCAGCCCTTCCCTTCCCTCATTCAAGACTCTTAATTGGTAAAGCATGTAACCAAGGTTGTTAGAGCTGTATAGACATAGGCTATGAATAGAAGACTGGAGCGTTGTCCTTTGAGAAAAATACATGATTTTTAGTGCATGGACCATTTTCACAGAATGAAGCAATTCATTTTTAATCCTCTGATTTTCAGCTTTGTAATGGATTAATTTGGTTTGCTGCATAACTCAATTCCAAACAGATTAGATGTTATTTTGTTACATGTACAAAGATCTGCTATAGAGAGGCTATAAAATAACACTATCACTACAGTACTTGCCAAAAATATCTATTACTTCAGCTATTAGTGGAAGACAGCCCCATTTTGGGGGATCTGGAAGTCTGAAAGTACCACCCTGAGAAATTTTGTCTGAAGAATCTCTTGGTCTCACTAGTTGTCAGACTCGCAGGTAGTGCATCTAGTTGCTCTCTTGGTAATTTTTTTCTGTCTTTCATTCCATATTAAGTATCAGCAGTTGGAAGAGATGAAGGAAATACAGATGATTCTCGCAGTTTTTTTAAAAGATTATTTCATCCTCCTCCAATTTTGTTTTTCAAAATAATTCAGACATGGTTAAAAAAAAAAAATAACCTTTTCTGTGTGTCACGCAAAGTAAGCTTCAGAAAGCACTGATAATAGAATTAGTGACTGAATTCAGGAATAGATTTGGTTAAATGCCATGTTTTCCACATTGAAGAATCAGAGACTAAGCTTATTTTCAAGAGTAGCTAGGAACTATTCTATGTCAATGAGAGGCTTATAAAATAAGGACCATACCTATTTAGTTGCTATCACTTCCTTCCATAATATATATAGTAAAGGAAATCTTAGTTGAATGGTAAGACACCTCACAAGTTACTATTTACCATGGTAACTGTATTATGGTTCAGGATCTGACCATCAGAAATTTGACTCCCTCAGCATATAAAGAGTAGTTATTTCTTTTTTTTTTTTTTCTTTTTTTTTTTTTTTCTTTTTTTGCTGCGGGGGTTGGGGAGAGGAGTGGAGGAATCTTGGATTACACTAACCAAGGTAGCAGAGATGGATAGGTAAACCAGAATTTTATTTACTGTGAGAAATAAAATGACCGAGAAGGCTAGAATGCTTGTTTCCCTATATACAGGTAGTCTCTTGATTCTGTAGTCAAGCCAAATTACCAGATTGAAAAAAAAAAAAAAAAATGAATGAGTAAGGAATCAGAGCAGGGGAAGTGCTGTAGAAAACTGTTTGCCCTAGATAATCCTTCGGTAGGCACCGCCCATATCTGGCTTTCTGGACTTCACCAAGCTGACTTTTCTGTTCACCTGGTACCTCTCTAAATAGTGTACCATACAGTTCATTAAGTTTCCAAACAGGATAAAATTCGTTGATTATGTTTCCATTTAAGTAAATTAAAATCACATACCTGCCTTGGCCCCTTGAAGTCATCTTGATAGGAGTTTCTTGTGTCCCCAAACTTTTCTGAATCATCCATGTATACGGAATTCTTTATTTACTTTCCAAAGTGACTATTCACACATTATTAATGGAAATATGTTGCAAAGGAACAGCTTATTTTCTTACTTCACTTATCTCTGATCTTTGTAAGTCAACCCATGGTCATCACTAATACTAAAAATGAAAAGCACATGGTGTTCCCCCCAAATCTGTAATATTTGTATATCTCATTTCCCGAATTTTAAGAGTTTGGCTTATGTTTACCAACTGGATGATACCTTCAAAATCAGTTTATATTGAAATCCTGCTCAAATATTTTCTTAGTTGGTAAACATATGATACAGACATGCAATACATAATAATCACATTATATAATGTGGGGTATCCATCCCTTCAAGTATTTACCCTTTACATCATTTTGTTGATGAAGAGTATTCCATTTTGTGACTATACTACAAGTGAGCCACTGAGCCTTAGTTGGTAAACAAATTCACTGTGAACAATGCATGCTATTATTTTTTGAAACTTACATAGTATATCTATCATATAAGAGAGTATAAAGGAAATCTCAATATATTATTTGTTATAGAGACCATTTTTGTATAGTACAGATCTTTCTTGGATTCTATCCAATAAAATACAGTTATTTAAATGTTCATGTGATTCATTCCAAGGAAGTCTTCTTTATATGAAAGTTTCCAGCATGTACTCCAAAGACAGAATACCAAGGTAGCTCAGTGTGTTATCATGATGATCATTCCTTAAGTATTAACTCTGAAACTTGTCCACAGTCAGTTTTTACACAGATGGGTTTTTTCAATTCTACTTAATATGGCCCCGGAAAGGCTTCTTTCTTGGTTAGTTGGTGTGTGTCTCAGGAAAGGCAAGCTAATTTTAGTATCAACCTAAAAAAAGAGATTCTGAGAATGTTCATTTGAAGGGACTTTAGAGTCCTTGAGATTTTGTTGATTACTCTGTAGAGTACACATGAATCACTTTTATGTCACCTTCTAGTAAGTAGTCACTTAGTCTTTGCGTAAACACGTTCAATGATGAGAAATCTACTCCCTCATAAAGCAACCCATGCCACATTTGAATGATTCAGTTGTCAAAAGTTTTTCTATTTGGCTAAAAATACATCTCTTTGTAAATTTCATCTGTTGGCTCCAATTCTGAAGTCTGAAGTCATATAGAAATAAAATCCAGTGAATTGCTGATACTCTAGAAACTAAGAATGCAAAATTTTGGGAAAATGAATACTTTAATGCCAAAACTTAATAAATAATATTTGTAATTAGTTGACATTTTGAATTATCAAATCAACTGATCTGTTTTTTAAAAAGCATAATATTTCACAAAGCAGTGATAGAAATATATTTATGCTATATATATGACAATAGAGATCATATAGAGAAAGAAATATATGATAAATGAGAAACATAGGAAGAAAAGAAGAATGGTGGAGGGGGGTCTATCAGGGTGGTTAAAGTAACCAGAATCAATTAAGATCATCATAGAAATATAATGTTTAAGATCTATTAGAAATCTTAGATATCGTCTAATATCTAATTATTTTATTTTATTTTATTTTATTTATTTGTTTTTTGAGACGTAGTCTCCCTCCTGTTACCAGGCTGGAGTGCAATGGCACAATCTTGGCTCACCGCAACCTCCACCTCCCGGGTTCAAGCGATTCTCCTGCTTCAGCCTCCCGAGTAGCTGGGAATGCAGGCGTGTGCCACCATGCCCAGCTAATTTTGTATTTTTAGTAGAGACGGGGTTTCTCCATGTTTCTCATGTTTCTCAGGTTGGTCTCAAACTCCCGACCTCAGGTAATCCACCCGCCTCAGTCTCCCAAAGTGCTGGGATTACAGGCATGAGCCACTGCACCCAGCCCATGATTTTATTTTATAGGTGAAGACACTCTGGACCAGAGAAAGGAAGTCATTTATCCACTGACTCTCAGTTAGTATGTAACAGAGCCTGAACTAGAATCCAGGTATGGGAGGTTTCATATAGAAGAGGATTTAGGTGTAAGGAACATGCTTTAGCAAAGAGGTAATGGACTCATGTAAAAAAATGATGATCTACCCAACTCAGGAAGAGAGCATAAGGAAGGTTATGGCAACAAGTAAGGGTATTAGGTAAAGAAGGTCAAAGGTGTCCTTAATGCCCCCAAATAACAGTTTTATTTGTGATAAAGTATGTTAGGAACCACTGTGAGGATTAGTAAGAACTCTCCAGAGGCCCCAGTCCTCTGTATGGACTGTAATCCCAACATTTACAGAGATTTGCCCTCTGCTTCTCCTGTTGTTCCTGTTTGCTCATGCCAAAAGGGTTGCATAGAGTTGGTGCAAAACACAGATACCCTATTTTATTCAAAGGAACAGAAAGCCTCTTAACTCTTTTTATATTAAAAACGGGATTATAATTATAGATGACAATAGGCAAGACAGATAAAATAAATAAGTTGGCTTCTGTGTGGCACTGGGGAGTGGTGGGGACATTCTATACAGGCAGGCAATGCTCAGCTTGTTAATCATTGCCATGCATAGATACTATGTTCATTGTTTCCAGGTAGGTATTCTAGCTTTTCAGAAAAGATAGAAATAATAATTCTTGTGTGATTTGTCCAGATTACTCAATGTTGGACACTTAATTCATTTTCTGTTTTGTTTAGAGGCAGGGTCTCACTCTGTCACTCAGGCTGGAGGGCTCACTGCAGCTTCAAACTCCTGGGCTCAAGTGATTCTACAACCTCAGCCTCCAGAGTAGCTGGGACTACAGGTGCATGCCATCATGCCTGGCTAATTTTTACATTTTTTTTTTTTTTGTACACATGGGGTCTTGCTATGTTGTGCAGGCTGATCTTGAGTTCTTGGCCTCAAGGGATCCTCCCACCTTGGCCTCCTGAAGTGCTGGGATTACAGAAGTGAGCCACTGAGCCTGGCCTGGACATCTAATTTTGAAAACAAAACATATCTGGCCAGGCACAATGGCTTACGCCTGTAATCCCAGCATTTTGGGTGGCCAAGGCGGGCAGATCACCTGAGGTCAAGAGTTCGAGACCAGCTTCAACATGGAGAAACCCCGTCTCCGTCTCCACTAAAAATACAAAATTAGCCAGGTGTGGTGGTGCATACCTGTAATCCCAGCTACTTGGGAGGCTGAGGCAGGAGAATTGCTTGAACCTGGGAGGCAGAGGTTGCGGTGAGCTGAGATCGTGCCATTGCACTCTAGCCTAGACAACAAGAGTGAAACTCCATCTAAAATAAAGAAAGAAAGGAAGAAAGAAAGAAAGAAAGAAAGAAAGAAAGAAAGAAAGAAAGAAAGAAAGAAAGAGAAAGAAAACAAAACAAAACATCATGGTGTGAAGCTAAACAAAACACGTCTTTGGGCTGGATTTAGCATGTGAGTGGACACTTTGTGACCCATGACATAAAGACACAAGGAGGCGATTTCCTGGATATGTATGGACAGGAAACCAAGGTATACTTTTACTACATGGGGACTAAAACTGGAAAGTTAGAAATTGAGGATACTCTTTCTGTCGTTTATGGAGCCAAATGTTATCTACATGCAATCTCTGTTTCCCAGTATTGCACTACAAATTTAATTTTTCTCTATTTATTACTTACTTCTTTGATCTCATGTGACTTTGGATTGTCATTGTACTTATTCTGGCCTTAAGAATCCAATGAACATGGGATGCATCTCCATTTACTGAGGTCTTTAATTCCTTCAGGCAATGTTTTGTATTTTCAGCATGCACTTCCTTGTTCACATTTATTTTTAAGTATTTTATTTTCTCACAAAATTGTAAATAAAATTGTTTTCTTAATTTCCTTTTATTAAATATTTTATTATAATGTTGTGGGTACATAGTAGGTGTTTTTGGGGTACATGAGATGTTTTGATACAGACATGCAATACATAATAATCACATCATATAAAGTGGGGTATCCATCCCTTCAAGTATTTATCCTTTACATTAGAGTCAATCCAATTGTACTCTTTCAGTTATTTTAAAATGTACAATTAAGTTATTATTAACTATAATCACCTTGTTATGCTAGTTAATACTAGGTCTTATTCATTCTTTCTATTTTTTTGTACCCATTAACCATTCTCACCTCCCCACCACCTTTTCACTAACCTTCCCAGCCTCTAGTAACCATTCTTATGCTCCTTATGTCCATAATTTTTTAAAATTTTTTATTTCCACAAGTTAATGGGGAACAGGTAAGGTGGTGTTTGGTTACGTAAGTACATTCTTTAGTGGTGATTTGTGAGATTTTGGTGCGTTCATCACCCAAGCAGTATACATTGCACCCTATTTGTAGTCTTTTATCCCTTACCCCTTTCCCAGCCTTTCCCCCTAAGTCCCCAAAGCCCCTTATGTCATTCTTATGCATTTGCATACTCATAGTTTAGCTCCCACTTATGACTGAGAACATACAATGTTTGGTTTTCCATTCCTCAGTTACTTCATCTAGAATAATAGTCTCCAATCTCATCCAGGTTGCTGTGAATGCCATTAATTCATTCCTTTTTATAGCTAAGTAGTATTGCATTATAAATACATATATATGTGTGTGTGTGTGTGTGTGTGTGTGTATATATATATCTCCCAGTTTCTTTTTCCACTCATTGATTGATGGGCATTTAGGTTGGTTCCACGTTTTTGCAATTGCAAATTGTGCTGCTATAAACATGCGTGTGCAAGTATCTTTTTTGTATAATGATGTCTTTCCCTCTGGATAGATATCCAGTAGTGGGATTGCTGGATCAAATGGTAGTTCTACTTTTAGGTTTTTGAGGAATCTCCACACTGTTTTCCATAGTGGTTGTACTAGTTTACATTCCCACCAGCAGTGTAGAAGTGTTTCCTGTTCACTGCACCCATGCCAACATCTACTATGTTTTAATTTTTTGATTATGGCCATTCTTTCAGGAGTAAGGTGGTATTAATAGCCCTGTGGTTTTGATTTACACTCTCAAGATCATTAGTGATGTTGAACATTTTTTCGTGTTTGTTGGCCATTTGTATATCTTCTTTTGAGAAATGTCTATTTATGCCCTTAGCCCACTTTTTGATGGGATTGTTTATTTTTTTCTTGTTGATTCATTTGAGTTCATTTCAGAATCTGGATATTAGTCCTTTGTTAGGTGTATAGATTGTGAAAATTTTTCACTCTGGATTGTCTGTTTACTCTGCTGACTGTTCCTTTTGCCACGCAAAAGCTCTTTGGTTTAATTAGGTCCCAGCAATTTATCTTTGTTTTTATTGCATTTGCTTTTGGTTTCTTGGTCATGAAATCCTTGCATAAGCCAATGTCTAGAAGAGTTTTTCTAATGTTGTCTTTTAGAATTTTTATAGTTTCAGGTCTTAGATTTAAGGCCTTAATACATCTTGGGTTGATTTTTGTGTAAAGTGAGAGATGAGGATTCAGTTTTATTCTTCTACATGTGGCTTGCCAATTAACCCAGCACTATTCATTGAATAGGGGGTCCTTTCCCCATTTTATGTTTTTGTTTGCTTTGTCCAAGATCAGTTGATTGTAAGTATTTGGATTTATTTCTGGGTTTTCTATTCTGTTTCATTGGTCTACATGTCTATTTTTTTTTTTTTTTTTTTTTTTTTGAGACGGAGTCTCGCTCTGTCACCCAGGCTGGAGTGCAGTGGCCGGATCTCAGCTCACTGCAAGCTCCGCCTCCCGGGTTCATGCCATTCTCCTGCCTCAGCCTCCCGAGTAGCTGGGACTACAGGCGCCTGCCACCTCGCCTGGCTGTTTTTTTTTTTGTATTTTTAGTAGAGACGGGGTTTCACTGTGTTAGCCAGGATGGTCTCGATCTCCTGACCTCGTGATCCACCCGTCTCGGCCTCCCAAAGTGCTGGGATTACAGGCTTGAGCCACCGCGCCCGGCCTACATGTCTATTTTTATACCAGTACTATGTTGTTTTGGTGACGATGGCCTTGTAGTAGTTTGAAATCAGGTAATGTGATGCCTCCAGATTTGTTCCTTTTGCTTATTCTTGTTTTGGCTATGAGGGCTCTTTTTTGGTTTCATATGAATTTTAGAATTTTTTTTTTTTCCTAATTCTGTGAAGAATGGTGGCGGTATTTTAATGGGAATTGCACTGAATTTGTGGATTACTTTTGGCAGTGTGGCCTTTTTCACAGTATTGATTTTACCCATCCATGAGCATGGAATGTGTTTTCATTTGTTATTGTTGTCTGTAATTTCCTTCAGCAGTGTTTTGTAGTTTTCCTTGTAGAGGTCTTTTGCCTTTTGGATTAGGTATATTCCCAAGTATTTTGTTTTACTTTTTGCACCTATTGTAAAAGGAGTTGAGTTCTTGATTTGATTCTCAGCTTGGCCGCTGTTGGGGTATACAAGAGCTACTGATTTGGGTACATTAACTTTGCATCTGGAAACTTTGCTGAATTGTTTTACCAGTTCTAGGAGCTTTCTGGGGGAGTCTTTAGGAATTTCTAGGTAAACAATCATATCATCAGCAAGTAGTGACAGTTTGACTTCTTCTTTACCAATTTGGATGCTCTTTATTATTTTTTTTTCTTTTGTCTGATTGCTCTGGCTATGATTTCCAGTACTATGTTGAAGAGGAGTGCTGAGCGTGGACATCCTTGTCTTGTTCCAGTTCTCAGAGGGAAAGTTTTCAACGTTCCCTCATTCAGTATTATATTGGCTGTGGGTTTGTCATAGATGGCTTTTATTATATTGAGGTATGTCCCTTGTATGCTGATTTCACTGAGAGTCTTAATCATAAAGGGATGCCAGATTTTGTAGAATGCTTTTTCTGCATCTATTGAGACGATCATGTGATTTTTGTTTTTAATTCTGTTTATGTGGTGTATCACATTTATTGGCTTGCATATGTTAAACCATCCCTGCATCCCTGCTATGAAACCCACTTGATCATGGTGGATTATCTTTTTGATATGTTGTTGGATTCAGTTAGCTAGTATTTTGTTAAGGATTTTAGCATCTATGTTCATCAGGGATATTGTACTTTAGTTTTCTTTCATGGTTGTGTCCTGGCTTCATATAATGACTTAGGGAGGGTTCCCTCTTTCTCTATCTTGAGGAATAGTATCAATAGGATTGGTACCAATTCTTTGAATGTCTGGTAGAATTCTGCTGTGAATTTGCCTGGTCCTGGACTTTTTCTTGTTAACAATTTTAAAATTACTGTTTCAATCTCACTGCCTGTTGTTGGTCTGGTCAGGGTATCTAATTCTTCCTGATTTAACCTAGGAAGTTTGTATTTTTTACAGGAATTTATCCATCTCTTCTAGGTTTTCTAGCTTATGCGTGTTAAGGTATTCATAGTAGCCTTGAATGATCTTTTGTATTTCAGTGGTGTCAGTTGTAATATCTCCCGTTTTGCTTCTTATTGAGCTTATTTGGATTTTCCCTTTTCTTTTCTTGGTTAATTCTTCTAATGGTATATCAATTGTATTTATCTTTTCAAAGAAGCAGGTTTCTGTTTTGTTTATCCTTGGTATTTTTTTTTTTTTTAATTTCAATTTCTTTTAGTTCTGCTCTGGTCTTGGTTATTTTCTTTCTTCTGTTAGGTTTGGGTTTGGTTTGTTCTTGTTTCTTTAGTGCCTTGAGGTGTGACCTTAGATTGTCTGTTTGTGCTCTTTCAGACTTTTTGATGTAGTCATTTAGGGCTATGAACTTTCTTCTTCGCACCGCCTTTGCTGTATCCCAGAGGTTTTCATAGATTGTGTCACTATTGTCGTTCAGTTTGAAGAATTTTAAAATTTCCATCTTGATTTTATTTTTGAGCCAATGATCATTCAGGGGCTGGTTGTTTAATTTCCCTGTATTTGCATGGTTTTGGAGGTTCTTTTTGGAATTGATTTTCAGTTTTATTCCACTGTCATCTGAGAGAGTGCTTGATATAATTTCAATTTTCTTAAATTTATTGAGGCTCGTTTTGTGGCCAATCCTATGGTCTGTCATGGAGAAAGTTCCATGCTCTGTTGAATAGAATGTATATTCTTTGATTTTTGGGTGGAATATTCTGTATATATCTGTAAAGTCCATTTGTTCTAGGGTATAGTTTAAATCCATTGTTTCTTTGTTGACTTTCTGTCTTGATGACCTATCTAGTGCTGTCAGTGGAGTATTGAAATCCCCCACTATTATTGTGTTACTGTAGATCTCATTTCTTAGGTCTATTAGTAATTGTTTTATAAATTTGGGATCTCCAGTGTTAGGTGCATATATGTTTAGGTTGTGATATTTTCTTGTTGGACAAGGCTATTTATCATTATATAATGTCCCTCCTTGTCTTTTTAAAATCCTGTTACTTTAAAGTTTGTTTTGTCTGATATAAGAATAGTTACTCCTGCTCGCTTTTGGTGTCCATTTGCATGAAATGTCTTTTTCTACCCCTTTACCTTAAGTTTGTCCGAGTCATTATGTGTTAGGTGAGTCTCTTGAAGGTAGTAAAGAGGTGGTTGGCGAATTCTTATCCATTATGCAATTCTGTATCTTTTAAGTGCAGCATTTAGGCTATTTACATTCAATATTAGTATTGAGATGTGAGGTGCCATTCCATTCATTGTGCTATTCATTGCCTGTATACCTTGCTTTTTGTTTGTTTGTTTGTTTTTTAAATTGTATTTTTGTTTTATAGGTCCTGCGAAATTTATGCTTTAAAGATGTTCTGTTTTGATGTGTTTGCAGGATTTGTTTCAAGATTTAGAGCGTCTTTTAGCAGTTCTTGTAGTGGTGGCTTGGTAGTGGCAAATTCCCTCAGCATTTGTTAGTCTGAAAAAGACTGCATCTTTCTTCCATATTTGAAGCTTAGTTTCACTGGATACAAAATTATTGGCTGATGATTGTTTTGTTTTAGGAGGCTGAAGATAGGGCCCCAATACCTTCTAGCTTATAGTGTTTCTGCTGAGAAATCTGTTGTTAATCTGATAGGTTTTCCTTTGTAGGTTACCTGGTGCTTTTGTCTCACAGCTCTTAAGGTTATTTCCTTCATTTTAACTTTAGATAACCTGATGACGATGTGCCTAGGTGATTATCTTTTTGTGACGAATATCCCAGGTGTTCTTTGTGCTTCTAGTATTTGGATGTGTAGGTCTCTAGCAAGACTGGGGTGTTTTCCTTGATTATTCCCCTAAATATGTTTTCCAAACTTTTAGATTTCTCCTATTCTTCAGGAACACCAATTATTCTTAGGTTTGTCCATTTAATATAATCCCAGTCTTCTTGGAGCCTTTGATAATATTTTCTTATTCTTTTTTCTTTATCTTTGTTGAATGGATTAATGTGAAGACCTTGTCTTCAAGTTCTGAATTTCTTCTAGTTGTTCAATTCTGTGGCTGAGGCTTTCCACAGTGTTTTGCATTTTTATAAATGTGTCCATTGTTTCCTGGAATTTTGATTGGTTTTTATTTATGCCATTAATTTCCTTGAATATTTCTCCCTTCACGTGTATCATTTTTTGGATTTCCTTACATTGGGCTTTGCCTTTCTCTGGTGCCTCCCTGATTAGCTTAATAACTAAGCTCCTGAATTCTTTTTCAGGTAAATCAGGGAATTTTTCTTGGTTTGGGTCTATTGTTGGTGAGCTAGTGTGACTTTTTTGGGATGTTAAAGAACCTTGTTTTGTCATTTGACCAGGGTTGGTTTTCTGGTTCCTTCTCATTTAGGTAGGGTCAGAAGGAAGATCTGGGGCTGAAGGCTGTTGTTCAGATTCTTCTCTCCCACAGGATATTCCCTTGATGTAGTATGCTCCCCCTTTTCCTATGGATGTGGCTTCCCTGGATCCAAGCTGTAGTGATTGTTATCTCTCTTCTGGATCTAGCGACCCAGCATGTCTACCAGGCTCCAGGATGATATTGGGGGTTGCCTGCACAGAGTCCTGTGATTTGAACCGCCTATGGGTCTCTCAGCCATGGATACCAACACCTGTTCTGGTGGAAGTGGCAGAGGGGTGAAATTGACCCTGTGAGAGTTCCTAGCTTTGGTGAGTTAATGTGCTATTTTTGTGCTGGTTGGCCTCCTGCCAGAAGGTGGCATTTTCCAGAGAGCTTTAGCTGTGATAGTATGGGGAAGAACAGATGGTGGGTGTGGCCCTAGAACTCTCAAGAGTACAAGCCCTTTGTCTTCAGTTACCAGGGTGCCTGGGGAAGAACCATTGGTTGGGGGCAGGGCTAGGCCTGTCTGAGCTCAGACTCTCTTTGGCTGGGTCTTGCTGTGGCTGCTGTAGAGGATGGGGGTGAGGTTCCCAGGTCAATGGAGTTATGTTCTTAGAAGGATTATGGCTGCCTCTGCTGTGTCATGCAGGTTGTCCAAGAAGTGGGGAAAAGCTAGCAGTCACAGGTCTCACCCAGCTCCCACATAATCCAAAGGGCTGGTCTCAGTCCCATGGTGCCCCTTCCAACAGTATCAAGTCTGTTTTCAGGCAGTGGGCAAGCAAGGCAGAGAACTTGCTTCAGGCTACCCACCTCCCAGCTGTGAAAGTAAATATAACTTTCCTTCTTCTCTGGCCTGTGAAGTCTACAGACCCGATTCATACCTTCCCCTGCATTCTGGCCAGGAGACTTCTCGATCAGTTCAAATTGTTACAAAGTTTAGCTGGAGAATTCCTTCTCCCTTTGGCCTTTTCTCAGCACCTCTGGCTACCCTTCCAAAGGACCCCTGTGAGGCCCAGCAAAAAAATGGTTTCCTAGGAGACCCAGCAAGCATCCAGGGGTTTTCCCACTGCTGCTTCTACCCCTTATTTATTCCCGCTCTCTAAATTGACTCAGCTCCAGGTAAGGTCAAAATCATCTCGCATAATCTAGGCCTTCATTTTCCCCAGTGGGGGTGTATGTTCAGGGTTGGATGATCTCCCTTTCCCTCTTCCATAGTTTGGGCACTCACAGTATTTGGGGTGTCTCCTGGTTTCTACAAGAGCAATCTGCTTCCTTCTGGGGGTCTGTGGGTCCTCTCGTGTTTCCTGATTTATTCCTGCAGTCACTATGGAGTAAAAATTCATGACGTGAGCCTCCACACAGTGCTCTGTCCATCCAAGTTGGAGCTTTCTATCTCCCTAATTTCAATTGTTTTGATTTTTAAATCCCACAAATAAGTGAGAACATGTAATATTTGTCTTTATGTGCCTGGCTTATTTCACATTGAGGTCACTCAATGACCTCCACTTCATTCATGTTGCTACAAATGACTGGAGCTCATTTTCTTTATGTCTGAATAGTACTCCACTGTGTACATATACTACATTTTCATTTTTAAAATTTCCAACTTTTAAGTTCAGAGGTACATGTGCAGGATGTGCAGGTTTGTTACATTGGTAAATGTGTGCCATGGTGGTTTGCTGCACAGATCATCCCATTACTCAGGTATTAAGCCCAGCATCCACTAGTTAATCTTCCTGATCCTTTCCCTCCTCCCACACCAACACCATCCAACAGACTCTCCAGTGTGTGTTGTTCCCTACCATGTTTCTATGTGTCCTCATCATTCAGCTGAGAACATGCAATATTTGGTTTTCTATTAATGCATTAGTTTGCTAAGGATAATGGCTTCTGGCTCCATTCATGTCCCTGCAAAGGACATGATCTTTTTTTCCTTTTTATGGCTGCATAGTATTCCACGGTGTATATGTACCACATTTTCTCTATCCAGTCTATCATCAATGGACATTTAGGTTGATTCTGTGTGTTTGCTATTGTGAATAGTGCTGAGTTGAACATACATGTGCATGTGTCCTTATAATGAACAATTTATATTCCTTTGGGTACATACCCAGTAATAGGATTGCTGGATCAAATGGTATTTCTGCCTCTATGTTTTTGAGCAATCACACCACTATCTTCCACAATAGTTGAACTAATTTACACTCTCACCAACAGTGTAAAAGCATTCCTTTAGCTACACAACCTCACCAAAATAAGTTAATTTTTGACTTTTAAATAGTAACCATTCTAACTGTTGTGAGATAGTGTCTCATTGCAGTTTTGATTTGCATTTCTCTAATGATGAGTGATGTTGAGCTTTTTTTTTTTCATGTTTGTTGGCCATATGTATGTCTTCTTTTGAGAAACATCTGTTCATGTTTTTTGCCCACTTTTTAATGGGGTTGTTTGTTATTTCTTGTAAATTTGTTTAAGTTCCTTATAGATGCTGGTTAATAGACCTTTGTCAAATCCACAGATTGCAAAAATTTTCTCTTATTTTGCATGTTGTCTGTTTACTCCGTTGGTAGTTACTTTTGCTGTGCAGAAGCTCTTTAGTTTAATTAGATCCCATTTGTCAATTTTGACTTTTGTTGCAATTGCTTTTGGTGTCTTTGTCATAAAATCTTTCCTGTGCCTGTGTCCTGAAAGGTATTGCCTAATTTGTCTTCCAGGATTTTTACAATTTTGGGTTTTACATTTAAGTCTTTAATCCATCTTGAGTTGATTTTTGTATGTGGTGTGAGGAATGGGTGCAGTTTCAATCTTCTGCATGTGGCTAGCCAGTTATCCCAGCATGCTTTGCTGAATAAAGAATGTTTTCCCCATTGCTTGTTTTTGTCAAGTTTGTAAAAATCCAAATGGTTGTAGGTGTGCAGTTTTATTTCTGGGCTCTCTGTTGTGTTCCAGTGCTCTACCAGTACCATGCTATTTTGGTTATTGTAGTCTTGTAGTATAGTTTGAAGTTGGGTAGCATGATGCTGCCAGCTTTGTTCTTTTTGCTTAGGATCCTCTTTTCTATTTGGGCTCCTTTTGGGTTCCATATTAATTTTAAAATAGGGTTTTCTAATTCTGTGAAGAATGTCAATGGTAGTTTAACAGGAATAGCATCGAATCTATAAATTGCTTTGGGGAGTACGGCCATTTTCTCGATATTGATTCCTATCCATGAGCATGGAATGTTTTTCCATTTGTGGGTGTAATCTCTGATTTCTTTGAGCAGTGGTTTATAGTCCTCCTTGAAGAGGCCCTTTACTTCCCTTGTTAGCTGTATTCCTAGGTATTTTATTATTTTTTTTTGGCAATTGTGAATGGGAGTTCATTAGTGATTTGGCTCTCTTGCCTGCTGTTTCCGTGTAGGAATACTAGTGATTCTTGTGCATTGGTTTTGGGTCCTGAGACTTTGCTGAAGTTGTTTATCAGATTAAGAAACTTTTGGGCTGAGACAACAGGATTTTCTCGATATAGGACAATGTCATTTGCAAAAAAGATAGTTTGACTTCCTCTCTTTCTATTTGAATACGTTTTATTTCTTTCTCTTCCCTAATTGCCTTGGCCAGAACTTCCAATACTACGTTAAATAGGAGTGGTGAGAGAGGGCAACTTTGTTTTGTGCCAGTTTTCAAGGGGAATGCTTACAGATTTTGCCAATTCAGTATGATATTTGCTTATACCACATTTATTTTATCTGTTTATTGGTTGACGGGCACTTTAGTTGATTCTATAACTTTGTAATTGTGAATTGCACTGCAATAAGAATTTAATGCAGCTGTATTTTTGATATAAAGATCTCTATTCTTTGGGTAGATATTCAGTAATCAGATTGCCAGATCAAATAGTAGATCTACTTTTAGTAATTTGAGAAATCTCCATACTGTTTCCCATAGAGTTTATACAAATTTACATTCCCACCAGTAGTGTATAAGCATTCTCTTTTCACCATATCCCAGTCAACATCTATTGTCTTTTGACTTTTTAACAATGGCCATTCTAGCTTAAGTAATGTAGTATCATTGTGGTTTTAATGTGCATATCCCGGCTGATTAGTAATGTTGAGGTTTTTTTAAATGTGTTTTTGACCATTTATATATCTTCATTTGAGTATTGTCTATTCATGTGAATTGCCCACTTTCTAATGAGATTGTTTTTTTTCTTGCTGATTTTTTTGTGTTCCCTGTAGATTCTAGATAGTAGTCCTTTGTCAGATGAATAGCTTGAAAATATTTTCTCCCGTTTTGTAGGTTGCCTGTTGACTTTGATGATTATATCTCTTGCTGTGCAGAAGCTTTTTAATTTAATTAGGTCTTAGGTATTTATTTTTGTTTTTGTTCCATTTGCTTTTGGGGTCTTAGTTATAAATTCTCTGCCTAGGCCAATGTCTGGAAGTTTTTTTAGGCTTTGTTCTAGAAGTTTTGTGGTCTCAGGTCTTAGATTTAAGTCTTTGATCCATCTTGAGTTAATTTTTGTATATGGTGAAAATTGGGGATCAAGTTTCATTCTTCTACATGTGGCTATCCAATTTTCCTAGCACCATTTATTGAATAGGGTGTCCTTTTGGCAGTTTACGTTTCTGTGTGCTTTGTCAAAGTTTAGCTGGTTGTACTTGGCCTTACTTCTTGGTGTTGTATTCTGTTCCATTGATCTATGTATCTACTTTTATACCATCACCATGCTGTTTTGGTTACTGTAAACTTTTAGTATAATTTGAAGCTGGGTAATGTGATGCTCCTAAATTTGTTCTTTTTTGCTTAGGATTGCTTTGGCTATTCATTGTCCACTTTTAAATGTGCTATTTGTTTTTTGTTTGTTGAATGGTTGAAGTTCCTTATAGATTCAAGATATTATACTTTTGTCAGATCCATCATTTGCTAATATTTTCTCCCATTCTACAGGTTGTCTGTTTACCATAGTGATAGTTTCTTTTGCTGTGCAGAAGCTCTTTATTAATCCCATTTGTCAATTTTTGGTTTTGTCACAATTGCTTTTGAGGACTTAGGCATAAATTATTTCCGAAAGCTGAGGTCTAGAATGGTGTTTCCTAGGGTTTCTTCTAGGATTCTTATAGTTTCAGGTCTTATGTTTTAATCTTTAACCCATATTGAGTTAATTTTTGTATATGGTACAAGGTAGCAGTTGGTCCAGTTTCATTCTTCTGCATATGGCTAGCCAGCTATCCCAGCACCATTTATTAAATAAAGAGTCTTTTCCCCATTCAAACTCTAAGTGCTGTTGACTATCGTATAGAGTAGTAGTAATATTTCTATACGTAGCAGATAGGGAAAAGTAGAAAATATGCTTGGAAACAACCTGATCAACCTAGAAATATACTATTTAGATTTGCTAAAATGTCAACAAAGTCTTCCAGTTACCCAGTGGATATATCCCTGTGCAATCTCTTCCATATTCTTTTTTCTTTTCATAAATCTTATTTCTCCTGTAGCATTTCTACAAAAAAGTGAAGAAACATGGATAAATACAATTTTATTCCACAGGCTGACCTTGTGCCTTTTCACAAGCTAAGTAAAATAGATAAGAAGCTTATTATTATTATTTGCAAATAAGGTGTTTGGCAAAGCAGTTTCCAGGAGAAATAATGTGATTTGACTGGGGAAAAACCAATTTTGATCAGTCAGTTTGTATCTTTTAACATATCAGGACTGAGCCTCAGTAAGTATGTAAGAATTCTGTTTCCTGTAGACTGCTTTTTGTCCCCCAGAGACATTGCTTATTATGCATTTTCATTTTCCATTATCTGAGCATTAATGGTGTCTTTTTGCTTCCTTTTTATCATGCTGATAAATAATTCAAATAGAAAGTTATTTATTGCATGCATGGAGGAAAATATAAGTGTCAGGATGTTTGCAACTTATACAAGCACCACCCTGTAAAGAACATCTTGTCCTTAAACCTCAATGGCTCGGTAATTACAAGAGTACTCTCTAGTTCTCTTCAGGTTAGGCATACTGAAAATGTTTCATTATTTTTGCCAGAATGTTCTTGAAGGAATTCACCTTTTCTCTCATCTCTTCTTAAATTCTGTCTTCAGAATATAAACTTTTGCAAAAATGTGAATATTGTAAGCTGGTGTATATATTTTTATGTATATTTTTTGTGTTTATTTTAGGTCTACTAGTTATATAAATAAGCAAAGCCTTTTAGCTATATTTTCTTAAGCTAGGTTTCCACAGTCAGAGCTTTTGACATTGCAGTCATTTGAAAGCTCTATAAAGACCAATGAGAATGTGGTAAATTTAGAGGATATTTTTATATAAATTAGAATAAAGGCAGTGTCTAATCAAATATACCAGTCTAGATAGTCACCAGGCTCTAGCATCCAATGAGGCATCTTGTTCAAGGAAAACGAGGAATTTTAAAAGAGGGGGCAACTAATGACATTATTCTTAATTTTTTGCTTTTTCTATATTTATGACGTACATTAAAAGTCTAGATCACAGAAGCCACAGAAACTATCCGTTAAGAGAAAGGTAGCTCAGTAAGTGTGCTTTAACTAAGTTTACTTTTCTTAAAAACGTAGCCAAAAATACCACCTAAATAAACTAAGAGTCAGCATCCTCAGGACCCTGGGTTACGTTAACCTTCTGTTCCAAGTTCTGTAACTTATAAATTCGATGATAGGAAAATTGCTTGATCTCTCTGAGTACCACCTCCCTCCTTATTTGATGAGATGTTGTAGATTCAGATAAGATATTGAATGGGTAAGAGCACTAGAGTTGTAAAACTATGTGTAAGTATGGGAGTGAGGGTAAAGTAATGGTATTGAAAAATGATACAACTGCTCAACTGGGGCCTGCTCTGTCGCCAATAAGTCAATTTCCTTAGTAGAAAGCAAGTAACATGAAGGTATGTGTGGCCTAGAACCAGAGTTGAACGGAAAGGAACCAAATTATGAATCTTTGTCATTGTGAACTTGTAAAACATGTCTGTGCTCCCCCAAATCTGGGGGCAGGGTCAGTAGCTGGCCAAAGATTCTACATCACATCAGATATACCAGTCGGTTTAAGTGAGATAAAGTCTAGGTAAGTTCACAACGTTTGACATGCCTGGCTCAGAGAATGTTAGTTAGCTGCACCAGCACAATCACAAACAAAAGCCTAGGCTTTTGTTTTTGTTGTTTTCATGATTTTATGAGCTTGTTTTTACAGTCTAACTTTAAAAAATTCAATGTTATTTATCCTTGCAATAAGCTAAAGCAATATATTAATTTATAAAGTTTTCTGAACCCATTTCCTCATCCCCAGATGTAGCTGCCCTTAAATTTTCGGAGTATATTCTCCAGAGCTTTCTCTTTTCTTCCCTCACCTTTTGGCTTTTTAAATAGCCTTCTGGTTACCTGTGGAAAATACTGCTAATTACTTACTCATTATTCATTTTTTTTCTTTCTTAGCCACAGAATTCCTACTAAATTCAGGATGGTAAAGTCAAAACAGCTTGACTTCCCGGGTTCTTTTGCAGTTATGATTGGCTGTGTGATCCAGTTCTGGTCAAGGAGATACATATGACATTTTATTGGTTGGAGCTCCCCCAAAGATTGGTTTCTTGATTAAAAGAGACAAAACTCAACTGGCATGTGCTTTTTCCCACTTTCTCTTTTCCCTCTTCCTGCAACCATCCTATGAGCACAAAGAAGGAAGTCTGTATCCCTAATTATATCGTAAAGCTGCCACGACAGTCTTTAGCTACCTCCAGAATTCTAGTTACATGAGAAAAGGAAATTTAAGTGTTTAAGAGTGTTATTTGGATTTTCTGTTACGTAAGGCACAGAACTATTAACTGATATAGAAACCTTTCCTCTTTGTGTGGTTTGCAGAGTCCTGAAAACTTCAGATGGAAATGACATGTATCTGATCTTTACAGGAAAGATTTCATAACTTCCTAATATTCTACACAAAAACAAATCTGTATAGCAAAGCAAGAAAGGGCTGATAGGGAGGCTTGTTGCTTTGAGATTTACGTGAATAATGGCAATTCTTGAAGTTTTATGGCTACATTGTTGGTCCTAGGCAAACCTGTGGAAGAAAGGAAGAATGTCCTCTGTGCCATACTCACTCCATAGTAAAGTTAACCTTTAGACTGTAGTACCAAGATAAAGAAATGTGATAAGTAAATTCATTCCAAGCTTCTAGTGATGGCTACGTTTTCTTTTTCTTTTTTGAGAAAGGATAAAAGAATTTCTAAGAAATATATGACTTAATCTGTTGATATGAATTTCTCCTGATAGAAGTGTAGGAGTCTGCCGCACCGGGTGGATGATGCTCTTCTAGATCAGAGGGGTTTTCTGTGACTGCTAAACTCATATAGCATTGGTAGTTCTTTAATCCACCTACACCTACTACTGTCTGGTAATGTGGAAGGAGAAAAAAGTCTTACTTCACTTCTTGTTGGCCCGGTAGTCACATTTATACAATTTTAAGAATTAACTTACTGGCCAGTAAGTCTCCTTTTTATTTTTTATCTTTTTTTTTTTTTTTTTTTTTCCGAGACAGAGTCTTGTTCTGTCACCCAGGCTGGAGTGCAGTGGTGCAATCTCGGCTCACTGCAACCTCCGCCTCCTGGGTTCAAACGATTCTCCTACCTCAGCCTCCCAAGTAGCTGGGATTAGAGGCATGTGACAACACGCCCAGCTAATTTTTGTATTTTTGTAGAGATGGAGTTTTGCCATGTTGGCCAAGCTGGTCTCGAACTCCTGACCTCAGGTGATCTTCCTGCCTTAGCCTCCCAAAGTGCTGGAATTACAGGCGTGAGCCACCATGTTCGGCAAGTCTCCTTTTTAGATTCCAACCTTCAAGACTTTCCAGCCTTCATTTTTGGATAAAAACGTTTAAACTCTTCTGCAGATTTGTGGTTTCTAGACTCTGTTAGGCCTTCAACATTGCTTGGTGATCACTGGACTCATACCTGGTCAACCCAATGATGCCCTATGTGGCTGTTTCAAACCTCTATGACTATCTCCCACATTCCTGTATCATGTATTCCTTCTTGCCTCCCAAAGGAGAAGCTATCTTTGGAAAGTCTCCAACTTCTCTTTATGATCTTAATTTTATTTCCATACTTTCATGCATCTTAACCTTTTCCTTCCTGCTCAGAGCAAAGATTTCCTTCTTTCTCAAGGCTAATTTCTTTAGTACCACATTACCTCCTGTGTTTTCAGGGATCTTTTTTTTCATTAAATTTGCCCCTCAGTCTGGTCAAAACGGTTTCTTCCACAGAAGAATTAATGGGAATTCATGTCAATTAATGACATCTCAATCGATGGCCTTTCAATTAATGGCAAATCCATTATTTCAATTGCCTGGGCCAAAAATCTTGGGGTCCTACCTGTTTTCTCTCTTTCTCTCACTTCCTCATCTAGTTTATCAGAAAATCCTCTTGGTAAAGGGTGGTTGTATGCAGCACCAATTTCAGAGGTAAAATGGATTGGATTTTCAGGTGCACTGTATGGGAAATATGAGAGAAAGAGACAAGAAAACGTTATTGCCAAGGATTTTGGTATGAGAGACTGAGAGAATGGTGGTCCCATATAGTAACATGAAAACCACTATAGGAGTTACAAATTGTGGATGTGGCTCAAATGTTCTGTTTTGCACTATTATATTTATGTTGCTATTAGACAATCAACTGGATACATATGTTAAGCAGTTAGATATATGAATCTAGCATGCAGAGGTAAGATTAGAGCTGGTGATACATGCTTGGCAGATACAACAAAAGCTATTCATTATCTACATAAACTTCTCTCTTTCCATTAAGGTACTTACTAGGCTGAGGTTGGTGTGTATCTTTCTCTGAATTTTTGTTTGTTTTAAATTTTATAATATAGCCATATCAATATATGGTATTACTTTGTATACATTCAAATTAAATGACCTGTTGTAGAAACAATTTTTGCCATTTTCTCTTGTAACTTAATTTTGTTTTGGGGATGCATTTGGTTGATCCAAGTATCTATGGCTCATTAACTTTTACTATGCTCTAGTAATTTACTGTATGACTAAATAAGATTTTAATTATCTATTCTCTGTCTGAAAGAGTTAGTTTCTGATTTTTTCTTAATGTAATCAGTGCTGAGATAAATATTCTTGTACATGTTATTTTCATGTGACCAAGTGCATAAGTTTCTCTTGGTAATAAAACCAGAAACTAATTGTTGGATAAATTACTCACATATTTAGCTTTACAAGATATGTTCAAGCTTATATTTAAAGGTGTGTACCAGCTTATGTATCCTATGGCAGGACTTTAGAGTTCCCACTCTCCATATCTGAAAAAATAATGTGTGATTAAGCACAATGTTTACATTATATTTTGTTAGATACATCTTCTACACTTAAAAAACTTCATTGATTTCTAATTTGCATGTACATTTTGTCAAGAATTGATGTTGAATTTAATGAATTGCATCTCTGCATCTATTGAAATGATCATTTTTTGTTCCTTTAGTCTGTTAATAAGATAATTTACATTAGATTTTCTAATACTTATCATGCTTGTATTTTGAGATATATTATACTTGATATCTATCTATATCTATCTATGTAGCTATGTGTCTATTTATAGCTAAGCACCCATCTATTTATCTAATCTATCTACTTAGATATTTCCAGGTGGATATCAACTTTGTGATGCACAGATTTTTCTTCTTTTCTATTATCAGGAACACAGTGACTAATCTAGGGATTATCTATTAGTTTGGTGGACTTTCCTGAAAAATTGTGTGGGCCTGTTACCTTTGTGTGTGTGTTGGGGGTGGGTGTAATGGATTTTTGATTTATTATTCAGTTTTTAAAAATAATTACATATCTATTCAGGTTATCTATGGGTCTTTTTCTGTTTTGCAAGTAATGTTTATCTAATACATTGTCATTTTCATTTGTTTTCAAATATATTGGTATAAAGTTGTTATTAGAATTTTTATATGGCTTGTAAACTTTCTATGGTATATTTTAATGTTCTTTTCATTTTTAATGAAATGCTTATTTTTGCTTTTCTTTTAGTCTTAGTAATTCTTGCTGGAAGTTTGTCTGTTGTTTTTTTTCTTTTTTTCTTTTGACACAGAGTCTTGCTCTGTTGCCCAGGCTGGAGTACAGTGGCATAATCTTGGCTCTCTGCAACCTCTGCCTCCTGGGTTCAAGTGATTCTTGTGCCTCAGACTCCCGAGTACCTGGAGTTACAGGTGTGCACCACCATACCCAGCTTATTTTTGTATTTTTAGTAGAGACGAGGTTTCACCATGTTGGCCAGGCTGGTTTCAAACTTCTGACCTCAAGTGATCCTCCCACCTTGGCCTCCCAAAGTGCTGGTATTACAGGCATGAGTCACTGCATTTGGACTAATAGTTTTTTTAATGAAGCAACTTTTAGTTTTGTTGATCTTTTTGATGATTTCTTTGCTTTTCTATTTAATTAATTTCAGCATTTATTTGTTATTATTTACTTCTCTTATTTGTGTTTATTTTTCTTGTAAAAACTATCAAGTTGAATGGTTACTTCATCAATATTATATTTTTGTTATATTGGATATATTTACATATACATATTCAAATATATATTTTTGAAGAATATATCTCATGTATAAGAATATCTGAAATGCATAAGTAAATTATGAATCATCATAATAAAATAAACATCTGTGGGTACACTATCCAAAAAAATAAATAGAACATAACCATTAATGTTCAATAAAAGTCCAAGTTTTTTCTTTTGGTTTTCTTTTGTTTTTTGAGACAGAGTCTAGTTGTGCCACCTAGGCTGGAGTGTAGTGATGTGATCTTGGCTCAGTGCAGCCTCTGCTTCCTGAGTTCAAATTATTCTTGTACCTCAGCCTCCCCAGTAGCTGTGGTTACAGGTGCACACCACCATGCCTAGCTTTTTTTTTTATTTTTTGTTTTTGTTTTTGTTTTTGTTTTTAATTTTTAGTAGAGATGGGGTTTCGCCACGTTGGCAGGCTGATCTCGAAATCCTGACCTCAAGTGATCCAACCACCTTCGCCTTCCAAAGTGCTGGGATTACAGGTGTGAGCCACTGCTCTCGGCCAAAAGTTTATTCTTTTAAAAAATGTACCTGGAATTTCAGTTTCACTCAGGTATAGTGAAGCCAATAGATCAGGAGACAATTGCAATTTAAATGAGAGTTAATTATTCACGGTTCCCAAGAGGAGGTGAAAATGCTATACCTTGCAGAGCCACATTACAGAGAATATTCAGGTCAGTTGCAGGAAGAGTGAGCAAAATTTCTGGAGAGATTTCACTGTGGTTTTCTCAAGAATGAATAGCTGAGGCAGTATCAGTGGATTGACCAAATTTAGGACTGGTTCATTTCAACAATTTCAGTGTGCTCCAGGACGTAGGGGCTGCCCCTAGTTATCTGATGTCTGACCCTACAGCAATTAGGGCAGAAGGTTAGTGTCTCATGAATGTAAAAGTTAGATAAAGCAGGTAGGTGGATGGCAAGGCTCTGAACTGGTTAGATTGTGTATGAAAAGCACACTTACTGGAGAGTTGCTTGTTATCTTTAAGACTCTGCTAACCCTTGGAGGGGCAGTCCCTCTTTAGTTATCAAGGCCCTAATTTAAAGAAAAGAATTTTCAACCCAGAATTTCATATCCAACCAAACTAAGCTTCATAAGTGACAGAGAAACACAATCCTTCACATACAAACAAATGCTGAGAGATTTTGTCACCACCAGGCCTGCCTTACAAGAGCTCCTGAAGGAAGCACTAAACATGGAAAGGAACAACTGGTACCAGCCACTGCAAAAACATGCTAAATTGTAAAGACCATTGATGCTAGGAAGAAACTGCATGAACTAACAAGCAAAATAACCAGCTAACATCATAATGACAGGATCAAATTCATACATAACAATATTAACCTTAAACGTAAATGGGCTAAGTACTCCAATTAAAAGACGCAGACTGGCAAATTGGATAAAGAGTAAAGACCCGTCAGTGTGCTGTATTCAGGAGACACATCTCACGTGCAGAGACACACATAGGCTCAAAATAAAGGGATAGAGGAAGATCTACCAAGCAAGTGGAAAACAAAAAAAAAAGCAGGGGTTGCAATCATAGTCTCTGATAAAACAGACTTTAAACTAATGAAGATCAAAAGAGACAAAGAAGACCATTACATAATGGTAAAGGGATAAATTCAACAAGAAGAGCGAACTATCCTAAATATATATGCACCTAATACAGGAGCACCCAGATTCATAAAGCAAGTCCTTGGACACCTACAAAGAGACTTAGACTCCCACACAATAATAATGGGAGACTGTAGCACACCACTGTCAACATTAGACAGATCAACAAGGCAGAACGTTAACAAGGATATCCAGGAAATGAACTCAGGTCTGCACTAAGTGGACCTAATAGACATCTATAGCACTCTCCATCCCAAATCAACCGAATATACATTCTTCTCAGCACCACATTGCACTTATTCCAAAATTGACCCCATAGTTGGAAGTAAAGCACTCCTCAGCAAATGTAAAAGAATAGAAATTATAACAAACTGTCTTTCAGACCACAGTGCAATCAAACTAGTACTCAGGATTAAGAAACTCACTCAAAACTGCTCAACTACATGGAAACTGAACAACCTGCTCCTGAATGACTACTGGGTACATAACGAAATGAAGGCAGAAGTAAAGATGTTCTTTGAAACCAATGAGAACAAAGAGACAACATACCAGAATCTCAGGGACACATTTAAAGCAGTGTGTAGAGGGAAATTTATGGCACTAAATGCCCACAAGAGAAAACAGGAAAGATCTAAAATTGACCCCCTAACATCACAATTAAAAGAACTAGAGAAGCAAGAGCAAACACATTCAAAAGCTAGCAGAAGGCAAGAAACAACTAAGATCAGAGCAGAACTGAAGGAGACAGAGACACAAAAATCCCTTCCATAAAAATCAGTGAATCCAGGAGCTGGTTTTATGAAAAGATCAACAAAACTGATAGACTGCTAGCAAGACTAATAAAGAAGAAAAGAGAGAAGAATCAAATAGATGCAATAAAAAATGATAAAGGGGATATCACCACCAATACCACAGAAATACAAACTACCAGCAAGGAAGACTAGAAACACCTCTATGCAAACAAACTAGAAAACCTAGAAGAAATGGATAAACACCTGGACACATACACCCTCCCAAGACTAAACCAGGAAGAAGTTGAATCCCTGAAGAGACCAATAACAGACTCTGAAATTGAGGCAATAATTAATAGCCTACCAACCAAAAAAAGTCCAGGACCAGACGGATTCACAGCTGAATTCTACCAGAGGTAGAAAGAGAAGCTGGTACCATTCCTTCTGAAACTATTCCAAACAATAGAAAAAGAGGGAATCCTCCGTAACCCATTTTATGAGGCCAGCATCATCCTGATACCAAAGCCTGGCAGAGACAAAACAAAAAAGGAGAATTTTAGACCAATATCCCTGATGAACATCGATGCAAAAATCATCAATAAAATACTGGCAAACCGAATCCAGCAGCACATCAAAAAGCTTATCCACCATGATCAAGTAGGCTTCATCCCTGGGATGTAAGGCTGGTTCAACATATGCAAATCAATAAATATAATCCAGCATATAAACAGAACCAAAGACAAAAACCACGTGATTATCTCAATAGATGCAGAAAAGGCCTTTGACAAAATTCAACAGCCCTTCATGCTAAAAACTCTCAATAAACTTGATATTGATGGAACGTAACTCAAAATAATAAGAACTATTTATGACAAACCCACAACCAATATCATACTGAGTGGGCAAAAACTAGAAGCGTTCCTTTTGAAAACCGGCACAAGACAGGGATGCCCTCTCTCATCACTCCTATTCAACATCGTATTGCAAGTTCTGGCCAGGGCAATCAGGCAGGAGAAAGAAATAAAGGGCATTCAATTAGGAAAAGAGGAAGTCAAATTGTCTCTGTTTGCAGAGGACCTGATTGTATATTTAGAAAACCCCATTGTCTCAGCCCAAAATCTCCTTAAGCAGATAAGCAACTTCAGCAAAGTCTCAGGATACAAAATCAATGTGCATAAGTCACAAGCATTCCTATACACCAATAACAGACAAACAGAGAGCCAAATCATGAGTGAACTCCCATTCACAATTGCTTCAAAGAGAGTAAAATACCTAGGAATCCAACTTACAAGGGATATGAAAGACCTCTTCAAGGAGAACTACAAACCACTGTTCAATGAAATAAAAGAGGACACAACACATGGAAGAACATTCCATGCTCATGGATAGGAAGAATCAATATCGTGAAAATGGCCATACTGCCCAAGGCAATATATAGGTTCAGTGCCATCCCCATCAAGGTACCAATGACTTTCTTCACAGAATGGGAAAAAAGCTACTTTAAAGTTCACATGGAACCAAAAAAGAGCCCAAATTGCCAAGAGAATCCTAAGCCAAAAGAATAAAGCTGTAGGCATCACGCTCCCTGACTTCAAACTATACTATAAGGCTACTGTTACCAAAACAGAGATATAGACCAATGGTAGAACATTCCATGCTCATGGATAGCAAGAATCAATATCGTGAAAATGGCCATACTGCCCAAGGCAATATATAGGTTCAATGCCATCCCCATCAAGCTACCAATGACTTTCTTCACAGAATTGGAAAAAACTACTTTAAAGTTCATATGGAACCAAAAAAGAGCCCACATTGCCAAGACAATCCTAAGTCAAAAGAACAAAGCTGGAGGCATCACGCTACCTGACTTCAAACTATACTACAAGGCTACAGTAACCAAAACAACATGGTACTGGTACCAAAACAGAGACATAGACCAATGGAACAGAACAGAGTCCTCAGAAATAATGCCACACATCTACAGCCATCTGATCTTTGACAAACCTGAGAAAAACAAGAAGTGGGGAAAGGATTCCCTATTTAATAAATGGTGCTGGGAAAATTGGCTAGCCATAAGTAGAAAGCTGAAACTGGATCCTTTCCTTTCTCCTTATACAAAAATTAATTCAAGATGGATTAAAGACTTAAATGTTAGACCTAAAACCATAAAAACCCTAGAGGAAAACCTAGGTAATACCATTCAGGACATACGCATGGGCGAGGACTTCATGTCTAAAACACCAAAAGCAACGGCAACAGAAGCCAAAATTGACAAATGGGATCTAACTAAACTAAAGAGCTTCTGCACAGCAAAAGAAACTACCATCAGAGTGAATAGGCAACCTACAGAATGGGAGAAAAGTTTTGCAATCTACTCATCTGACAGAGGGCTAATATCCAGAATCTACAAAGAACTTAAACAAATTTACAAGAAAAAAACAACCCCATCAAAAAGTGGGCAAAAGATATGAACAGGCACTTCTCAAAAGAAGACATTTATGCAGCCAACAGACACATGAAAAAATGCTCATCATCACTTGCCATCAGAGAAATGCAAATCAAAACCACAGTGAGATACCATCTCACACCAGTTAGAATGGTGATCATTAAAAAGTCAGGAAACAACAGGTACTGGAGAGGATGTGGAGAAATAGGAACACTTTTACACTGTTGGTGGGACTGTAAACTAGTTCAACCATTGTGGAAGACAGTGTGGCAATTCCTCAAGGATCTAGAACTAGAAATACCATTTGACCCAGTGATCCCCTTACTGGATATATACCCAAGGGATTATAAGTCATGCTGCTATAAATTTTAGACACATGCACATGTGTGTTTATTGTGGCACTGTTCACAATAGCAAAGACTTGGAACCAACCCTAATGCCCATCAATGATAGACTGGATTAAGAAAATGTGGCACATATACACCATGGAATACTATGCAGCCATAAAAAAGGATGAGTTATTGTTCTTTGTAGGGAGATGGATGAAGCTGGAAACCATCATTCTGAGCAAACTATCACAAGGACAGAAAACCAAACACCGCATATTCTCACTCATAGGTGGGAATCGAACAATGAGAACACTTGGATACAGGATGGGGAACATCACACACCGGGGCCTGTCATGGGGTGGGGGGAGGGTAGCGCGATAGCATTAGGAGATAAACCTAATGTAAATGACAAGTTAGTGGGTGCAGCACACCAACATGGCACATGTTTACATATGTAACAAACCTGCACATTGTGCACGTGTAGCCTAGAACTTAAAGTATAATTTTAAAAAAGACCCTAATATGTCAAACGTCAAATACAAAAACTAGAGAACATGGTGAACCCCCCCCCCCCCCCCCCCCCCCCCCCCCCCCCCCCCCCCCCCCCCCCCCCCCCCCCCCCCCCCCCCTAGTACACATCCCTAGCATATTCACTTGATTTTTGTTTTTATTGTTATCTTTTTTACTATACACAGTCAGATACAATTTGTATATGGCTGAAAACAAAACTAATGAATATGTCACTTAAGTGCATACACATATGTAACAAAACTAAAAAAGCTCATTAATTTTGTACAATTTTTTCTAATACGTAAATTTGAAGCTGTATATTTCTTTGTAATTTCTGTCATAGATACATTCACATTTTCCTACATTTTGTTTTTAATGAAATTCACTGACAAATATTTTTATGTTTTTATCATTTCTTCCTTGACACATGAATAATTTGGAATTTTTCCTCTATTTTGCTGAAGGTAATAGGTTGATTTGGTTATATTTTCATTGTTAATAATTTAAGGAACTTAATCTTTTTTCCATAGATTCTTTGGTATTTATAAAAACTTTTTGGTGGCCTAATATATGTTCAGGAGTACATGCTTTTATTACTGCATCACACACTCTTGTAAGTTCAATTACATTTTTTGCTGAAGTATATTTGTTAAAAGCTCTTTCTGCAAGGATTTATATGTGATAAACTGAGTATTTGTTTTAAAATGACTGTTTAATTCTCACTTTTGAATGATAGCTTAGGTGGATGTGACATTGTAGATTGACAGTTATTTACCCTCAGAATTCTGAAGATATAATTCCACTAGCTTCTGGCCCCTATTATTGCTGCCAAAAGGTCTTCTGTCATTCTAATTACTTCACAGATAATCTGTTCCTCTGACCCTTTATATGATTTGATTTTTCCTTTTATTTCATTTAATATTTTGAAATTTCACTATACTTATTTAATAATAATAATAATTACTATTATTATTAATGTTGTTGCTGCTCATTATTTAAATCCTGCTTGGTATGTGGCAACTTCAATTTGATAATTCTTTTCAAAAAATTATTTCTGGAAAATTCTAGCCATTGCCATTTTGAATATCAACCGGCACTCAAACCACATGATGCAGTTCTTCCCACTTTCCCCTCCCTTTGCCAAAGGCAAAGGAGCCTCACCCTGTAGCCACTTCCATCCCGGGCCACCAATAGTACTGTCAGACTACTGCAGATGTTTCCTTAAAGCCCAAGGTCTCTTTAAGTCACCCTGTGGCGAATGCTGCCTGGCCTGGGACTCACCCTTCAGGGCAGTGGGGTCCCTTGTGACCCAGGGCTGGTCCAGAAATGCTTTCCAAAGGTCAAGTCCTAAAATCAAGGACCCCACGAGCCCACTTGGTACTCTACCCGTTGTGGCCATTCTGGTACCTAAACTTCAAGACAAAGTCCTTTTTACTTTTCCCTTGGAAATGTTATATCATATGTATGCTGGTGCGAATTGGTTTTGCTTAATAATATACTTTTGATTTGTATCTATATTAATATCTGTACTTCTAATATATTTATTTTTACTGCAACATAGCATTATTTTGTATGAATACATCACTATTTATAGTTGCCTGAAGTGTTCTTAGTTCTTTGTTGATTTTAACATATCATGATATGTTTCAGTTCACCTGTGTCCAGTTAAGTAAATTTATGAATAATATAATCTAATTTTAAAGAAATTTGACTTCACAAAATAGAAAAGTATCAACATTTCTGGAAAAAATATTAGATTTAAGACAGTACTAATAATGCAAGCTTAAATTAATAAGCAGAACATGGCAGAGGTTACAATTCTACTCTTAGTACAAACTTACACAAAACAATCTAGCAAACTATATGAAATATGTATATAAACAATATTAAGTTATAGAGACACTAATAACTAAATCAAATCAGAAAATAAGTCATCTAAAATCTTTTAGTACAGTCACTAAGAATATTTGAAATGTGGATTTGCATCTGCTGTTATAAACAACTTGACTTCAGCATATATTGTGCCTTGACATAGCAGCTTATAATGACCAAGACAGTTAAAAACTAAGCATCTAGGCCTGGCACAGTGGATCATGCCTGGAATCCCAGCACTTTGGGAGGTCAAAGCAGGAGGATTGCTTGAGGACAGGAGTTCAAGACCAGCCTGGGCAATATAGCAATAACCTGACTCTATAAAAAATAAAAAGTATTAGCAGGGCATGGTGGCACACACCTGTAGTCCCAGCTACTTGGGAGATTAAGGTGGCAGGATCCCTTGAGTCCAAGAGTTCGAGGCTGCAGTGAGTCATGATTGTGTCACTGCATGCCAGCCTGAACAACAGAGTGAGACCCTATCTTTAATCCCTTCGCACCCCCAACATCCCCAAAAAACAAACAAAAAAACCAAAAGCATCTAGAATATTTAAAATGGTAATAATGATTGTATTAATAACATCATTGATATCATTACATAATTTCATTTTTTCTTGTTCTTGTTAATTTCTATTTTTATGAATTTTAATGTACATAATGTTTAGTAGAGTAGAGCATGTGAATAATTTGGAAATAATAAATATATACGTGGTTATTGAGGGTATATGTTCAAAATATTTTTCAGATGGTGTGATGGTTAATTTTATGTGTCAACCTGACTAAGTATTACTTAGATAGCTGATAAAACATTATTTCTCGGTGTGTAGATGGGCATTATCCAATCTGTTAAGAGCCCAGATAAAACAAAAAGATGGAGGGAGGGAGAATTTGCTCTCTCTCTCTTATGCTGGGGCATCTATATTATCCTGCCATCAGACATCAGAACTTCAGGTTCTTAGACTTTTGGACTCAGGGATTTACACCAGTGCCCCCAACTCCACCCTGTCCCCATTCTCAGGTCTTTGGCCTTGGACTGAGAGTTACACCATTGGTTCCCCTCAGACTGAATTGCAATACTAGCTCTCCAGTTTCTCCAGCTTGCAGATGGCAGACTGTGAGACTCCTTTGCTTCCGTAATTATGTAAGCCAATTCCCATTATAAATCCTGTCATATATATACATACATATATATATATGGATGGATTATATATATATAAATCCATTATAAATCCTGTCATATATATACACACATATATATGTATGTATCTATATGATGTGTATATATATGAGATATAATCATATATATAATGGATTCCCATTATAAATCCTGTCAGATATATATGTGTATATATAACCAGTAGGATATTTATAAATCCTGTCTCTCTCTCTCTCACACACACACACACACACACACACACACACACACACACACACACACACATATCTGACAGGATTTATAAATATCCTACTGGTTCTATTTCTCTGAAGAACTTTGACTAATAGAAGTCATAGTAAAAAATCACATAGAGCCTTTTTTTTTCTGGAGGATAAATATGAAACTCATTAGTATTAACAAAGTCTTCATGTTTAGTCCTTGACCTTACATCTTTGTCTTGACTCATATCCTAACCCCTGTTCCCTTCCTCCAGCCTTGTCCCTGAGTATCTTAGACTTACTTTAATCACTATCTCTAAGTATACTGTATCCTTTCACAGATTTCTCTTTAATCCAACTTTTCATATTTTAGATGCACACTTACTTTTCCTTTAAGCCCCAGCTCAAATTCTACCTTCTCTTTCAAAGCTTTGACTTACTTAGAGTTAAGGTAGTATTACTTAGTATTATTCTTGTCATGTTTCAAGCACTTAATGGAAGACATTTAATGTATTCCTTTTTTTTTCTACTACTGGTTTGGAATTTATATATTTGTAGTTTATTTATTTTTACTAATTAACATTAAGTATGCATATTTCAGTCAACACGGTGAAATATTAACTAGTATTTCTTCTCTCTTGAACATTACAAGGTCCTTAGACTGCTTTAACTTAGATCAATTGTTTCACATATTTTGTATCATTGTCAATATTTTAGTTCCACTTTGCTTTTATATTCCGTCGAATTAGTCATTATTATTTTTCTTCCCTTTTAGGCTGACATTGTTTCTTTAGATTTATCTACATTTGCTTATTTCCTTACTCACTGTTTATTTTCATTTGTCAGAACATGTCTTTTTTAACCCCTCATTCTTAAATATTGATTTAGCTAGATATAAAATTCTAGGTTAGTATTTATTTGCTCTTAGCACTTCAGGTCATTATATTCCTGTCTTCTGGATTCTATTCTTGCTGCTCAAAAATCTGCTATTAGTCCAATTGACATTACTCTGAAATTAATATGCCTTTTCTTATTAGTTGCTTTTAATATATCTTTGCCTCTAATTTTCTTTTGCTTTACTATGAGCCCCCCAATCTAAATTCTGACTGAAACCTGGCATTCACTTCAATCTGAAGATAAAATGTCTTTAACAAATTCTGTGAAGTTCTCTTTGTTATATTTTATGAACCACATTCGGGTGTTTTGTAGAGGGAGAGATTTAAAGTCATATAATCTGCTTTGTTGCCAGAAATGAAATTTGTCTGTATGACTTATAATATTGTACTGAAAATTTTGTTTAAACATTTCTTTTCTGCTAGAGAAGGAGATGATTGGGTATCGTATTCCTTTTTGTTTTCCTGGCACCTGCCATAGTACCAGGGATATAGTGAGATTCAATTATTGTTACTTGAAATAATGCTTACTGGATAAATTTAAAGCAAACTACACATGGTCCCTGACTGATGAAAATTTGACTTACAATTTTTTGACTTTACAATGGTGTGAAAGTGATACACATACAGCAGAAAGTTGTATGATACTCTATTGCAATGCTGGGCAGTGACAGCAAGTCAAGCTCCCAGTTGACCCTGGGAACACAAGAGTTAACAACCAATACTCTACAGCATACTGTGTTGCCAGATTATTTTCTCCAACTGTAGGTTAATGTAGGTGTTTTGAGTATGTTTAACGTAGGCCAGGCTAAGCTATGCTGCTATGATGTTCGGTAGACTAGGTGTATTCTGTGCTGTTTCACCTTAGGACATTTTCAACTTACAATGGGTTTATCAGGATGTAATGCCATTGTAAGTTGAGGAGCATCTGTAGTACCTTTTCTGAATTGTCTGAACTGTTTTTCAATCAAAACAGGTTTGCTTTGTTGTCTGCTACTTGGGTCATTTAACTAAATATACATTTTGTTTTGGCTATAAAGAATTTACTTGTATTTCTTTCCCCCCCCATTTTTATTTAAGTATAGCAAAATTTTTACAAGATTGTAAGTAGAATTGATAATTTCATCTCTTTCTGATGATGTATTTTAAGCTCATAGAGCAATAGAAATTTGTTATAAAACTCATTTGGCACATGGTATCTTCGTTCATCTTAGAGAGCAAAAAGAATACAAGTTTATCTTTAAAATAAACAAAAGAAGATAGATTATAGAAGCTCTTTTTATACACCTTGGAAGTTATTATTGTGCACTAGCCTCTTCTTTAAAGCTGTCGTGCTCCATGCATATACATAGATATTTTTGATAACTAGAAAAACATATATTAGTAGTTATCAGAAACAATAACTCTCCATGCCAATGTGTTCAGAAGTCTCTTATATCAAGAGACATTTGTTGAAAATGCCGAATGACCTCTGTTTATGATTCCACTACTTACTACTCAATGGGAATTATTCATTGAAATGAAAATAAGAAAATAAAATTCATGCATGATAGTAGCTGATTTAGTCCTGCATCAAGGTTTAGCACATTTACAAAATCCATAAAAGTCTTTTAAATACCTATATTTTCCATTGTTCTAATAACAAATTAAATGATACATATCTTTTTTTCATCATGCCAGTTAAGGATACATTATTTTCCAGTGCTTTTCTCTATTTTTATTCAAAAATGATATTCCATTTGAACTTCCATGTGAGTTAACAATTACATAATTGATATTTGGATAGGTCTATTTTTATTACCCCCAAGTTAAATCAGATTCCTCTATTTTTTTCAGAGGAAGAGTGAGAGAATATGTGTATGAAAACAGACATCATTTGTGAAATTAGGAAAATCTGACTGGGTCTACATGCTTGATAATAGCACTAATATGGAAACTTTGTAACTGTAATTTTGGTCAAATTAATCATCTGCCGCCTGTTTTCCGAAAAACAAGAATGGCAATGTCATAGCTGTAGAAGTTATACAATGGCAATAGAATACTAGTTCAATCCAATAGGCATTTACTAAACTCTTTCTATATGTCCAGCATATCATTGGCAGCATGGGGGGACTTAAGGTGGTAATTTCTCTCAAAGAGATTAAAGTATCATTACAGGGAGAGAAAAATGTTAAAATATGCCATATGCATATCAATTTAAGAGGAAATGTTAGTGGTATTAGCAATGAAAGTTCAGTGGACAATTAGATCAAGGAGAGCTGGAACAGTTGAGAAAGGCTGCTTGGAGGTAGTAATAATGTTAAGATGGAGTGAGGTATATGGAGTGACCATTAATTTCTCTCTCTGTCCCATCCTTTACTCCTCTTTTCAGTGTTTTCACCTTTCTTCCCTCTTTCTTTTACTCTTCATTCTCTATTTTCTCCTACTGCTTGCTATTCACTCCTGCAATAATTTAGACATTTATCTTAACTCACATAGGTAAAGGTGATGATGCATAATCACAAGAGTACAAGTCAAAGCATTGTTTCTTGAGAACAAAAGCATTATTATAAGTTTATTGTGAATAGTGTGTCTGTGGCTGACCTCCAAGTCTTGCAACATAAAGAAAAACAATTGTTTGCCATTGTCCCAAAGTAGGGCCAGTTTAATATTCATTATGGAAAGAGATTGCCCAAAATCAACTTTCATCTGCTTTTGCAAATTACCAAGAAGTCAACTGAGTAATTCTTACTTCTGCCTTTTTACTAAATTATATGTCCTCTTTGTTCTAGCCAGGTAGGCCACAGACACTAAGGCATTGGACTTTATTCTTCCAGCTTCTAAGAATAACATTGATTTTGTGAAACACCCCAAATGGGTAAAAATGATATTAAGTAACATTTTTTGCTTGATATGATCTTTGGCTACTTTATCCACCCCTAATTTGATAGAATGTAGCTATTAAATTAAACAGCTGGTTTTCCTAGTGCCTAAAAAATAAAATCATAAAGCTTTGGGAAATTTCGTTATGTGAGGGAAGGAATAAAGTAGGTGGCAAACTTTCCAGGCATATTCATCTACAATAAAATGTATACAGCCAGATTTATGGAAATTCAGAATTTGATAAAGACTCCAGCTGTGATTAGAATTTCTTTTTTACATTGTGGATGAATGACAATGACAGTGATATTCTTCCCCAAAGAACTTCACAATACATCCTTTATTTGTACCAAAGTTATAAAGAGTTTTATAAATGTTTAAAAGTGTTTCTGAAGTGGAAAGCAGAAAAGTCCCTTCTTACATCCTAAAACCTGAAACAAAAACTCACAGGGGTTTTTGTCTAAGTTACATGAAACTGAATTTACATGAATAGAAAGGAAGCAATGTTTTTCCCAAACCTCACTGATTCTGACATAGTTAGAAATCTTGAGTTCGTGTATGGAATAAGTACCCAGAAAACACCCTAATGTTCTTTTAATCAAAAAAAGAAATAGGCTACTCAGCCTTTTTCCTAACTTCGACATTTCTAGGAAAGCATTTACTCCTGTGCAGGAAGATAAAGGCAGCAACGTGCAGCACCTGCTTTCCTTGCTCTACTCTCTCAGCTTTCCTCAATGCGTTTAAAGACCCATCTGAAAATATTCCTCAGAGTATGTCCTGAAATTTTAGAGGGTTTAGCTGAAATAATCATTCTGCACAACATGCGTGGGGCTTTATGGAACATTAGATGTTAAATGAATTTCATTCTCAATTGTGTGAACTTTTCTCTTGAGCCCTTTTATCTTTGGGTTCCAAGGCACTGCAGAAACTGCTTAGGGGAAAAATATATGCCCATGCTACCGCGAATCATATCTAACAATGCTGCGTGATCACGCATCTGCCTCTCTGAGCAATCAACTCATAATGATGTATGCACAGTTATTGTTCATCAGGAATTCTTATTAGGTGAATGAACAGTAAAATTCACACTGGGCTGTTTCTGGGGAATAATGTAATTCTACCACTCATTCAGTTGTTCATTCAGCACCTCCCATGTGCTAAGCACTTTGCTAGGCATTAGGGATACAGCAATAAACAAGACATTTACAGTGACCTCATAGAGCTTGTAATTTATTGTAGATACAATAAACAAACACATTTCAATAATATATCATGATCAGAATGCTAGGGGAATGACAGGATGCTAGGGGAGCACACAGCCAAGGGGCTTAGCCTAGTGCAGAGTACATTAATATATCCTTGAGAAAGGGATGCTTAAGGTGAAAGCTAAAGGATAAAAAGAAGCTAGCTAGATGAAGAATGGTCAGAGAGAGCATTTCAGGTAGTATGAAGAATGTGTGTAGAGATCTCTATTGAAGAGAGAATATGATACGTTTTAGGAATTAAAAGGTGCCAGATTTGGCTTTAGTGTAGATTGTGATGTAAAAAAATAGCAAGAGAATAGCTATTATCAAAAAGACAAGCAATAACACGTGTTGCCAAGGACATTTTCAACTTACAATGGGTTTATCATTATAAGGCAAGGGTGTGGAGAAAGGGGAACTCTTGTACACTGTTAGTGGGAGTATAGCTTGGTACAGCCACTATAGAAAACAGTATAGAGGTTCTTCAGAAAATGAAAAAATAAAACAATCATCAGACCTAGCAATCTCTTTTGTGGGTATATAACCAAAATAAATTAAATCAGTACCATGTAGAGATATCTGCATTCTCATATTATATTGCAGCATTATTTGCTATAGTTAAGATATGGAAACCACATAAATGTCCTTCAATGAATAAGTGGGTAAAGAAATTGTGAGATTTTATATATATGTATATATGTATGTGTGTGTGTGTATATATATGTATGAATGTTATTCAGCTTTAAAAAAGGAGATTCTGCCATTTGTAACACCCTAGATGAACCTGGAGGATATTATGGTAAGTGAAATAAGCCAGACACAGAAAGACAAATACTGCATAATCTCACTTATATGTGGATTTTAAAAATTGAATACATTAAAACAGAGAGTAAAACAGTAGTTACCAGGGGCTAGGGGTGATGGAGAGATGTAGGACAAAAGATACAAAGTTGCAGTTATTTAGAATGAATAAGTCTAGAGATCTAATGTACAACATGAGAAATATAGTTAATAATACTGTATTGTATACTGGAAATTTGCTTTGGGAGTAGATTTTAGGTGCTCTTACTACATAAAAAAAAGGTAACTATGTGAGATACTGGTCACATTAATTGACTTTTCTTCTTTTCACTATGTATATGTATATCAAAATACCACATTATACACCTTAAATATATACAATTAAAAAATAATGGCAAGAGGAAACAATAATGAGATACCACTACACACCTATTAGAATCCCCAAATCCAGAATGTTGACAACATCTAATGGTGGCAAAGATGTAGAAAAACAGGAGCTCTCATTCATTCCTGGTGGAAATGCAAAATGGTACAGCCATTTTGGAAGATAGTTTGTTAAATCCTTACCAAATGAAATATGCTCTTATCACACCATTCATCATTCATCCTCCTTAGTATTTACTCAAAACAGTTGAAAACTCATGTCCACCCAAAAACATCCACACATATTTTTATATGGCTTTATTCATAATTGCCCAAAGTTAGAAGCAACCGTAATATCCCTCAGTAGGTGAATAGATAAATTTACTGTAGTACATCCGTACATCCAGACAATGGAATGTTATTCATTGCTAAAAGGAAATGAACTATCAAGTCATGAAAAGTCATGGAGGAAACATAAACATATATTACTAAGTGAAAAAAAAAATCCAATTTGAAAAGGCTGTATACCTTTGCCTTTTCCAGAATGTCAAATAGTTGATATGATTCCATTATGCCATTATATGACATTATGGAAAAGGCAAAGCTATGGAGACAGTAAAAAAAAAATCACTGGTTGCCAGGGTAAGAGGGGTTGGAGGAGATGAATAGACAGGGCACGGAGGACTTTTAGGGCAGTGAAAAATACTCTGTGGTACTATAATAGAAATACATGCCATGATAAATTTCTCCAAATTCATAGAAGGTACATCAAAAGTGAACATTAATGTAAACTACTGAATTTGGGTGATACTGTGTCAATGTATCTGTTGGGAGATGTTAATGGGGGAGGATATGCATGTGCTGGGGCAGAGGGCATGCTGGATATCTCTGTTTTCTTCTCAATTTTGCTGTGAGTCTAAAATTGCTCTAAAAATAAACTCTTTAAAAAAGAGTGGCAAGAGGTAACTAGGGGCTAGATTATTCAGAAAATTGCCAACCACATTGGGAAGTTTTGTCTTCTTCCAACTGCTGGCTGATTTTGTTGTTGTCATCTTTCAGGCAAGAGCATGTATGCTTAATAACTTTTTTAAACTTTTATTTTAGGTTTCGGCATACATGTGAAGGTTTGTTGCATAGGTAAACTCATGTCATGGGGATTTGTTGTACAGATTATTTCATCACCCAGGAATTAACAGTTTTCTTTTCTGCTCCTCTCGCTCCTCCCACTCTCTCCCCTCACGTAGGCCCCAGTGTCTGTTTTTCCCTGCTTTGTGTTCATGCGTTCTCATTATTTAGCTGCCAGTTATGAATAAGAACTTGTGGTATGTGGTTTTCTGTTCCTGCATTAGTTTATTAAGGATATTAGCTTCCAGCTCCATCCATGTTCCGGCAAAAGCCATGATCTTGTTCTTTTTTATGGCTGAATAATATTCCATGGTGTATATATACCACATTTTCTTTATCTAATCTGTCATCGATGGGCATTTAAGTTGATTGCATGTCTTTGCTATTGTGAATAGCATTGCAGTGAACATTCACGTACATGTGTCTTTAAGGTAGAATGATTTATATTCCTTTGGATATACCCAGTAATAAAATTGCTGGTTCAAATGATAGTTCTGTTTTTAGCACTTTGAGGAATCGCCATACTGTTTTCCACAATGATTGAACTAGTTTATACTCTCACCTTTTCTCTGCAACCTCACTAGCATCTGTTATATTTTGAGTATTCTAATAGCCATTCTAACTGGTGTGAGATGGTATCTTGTGGTTTTGATTTGCATTTCTCTAATGATCAGTGATATTGAGCTTTTTTTCGTATGCTCATTGGTGGCATGTATGTTTTCTTTTGAAAAGTATCCGTTGATGTCCTTTGCCCATTTATTAATAGGGTTGTTTATTTCTTGTAAATTTAAGTTCTTTATAGATGTTGGATATTAGACCTTTAAAAAGATGCATAATTTGCCAATATTTTATCCCATTCTGTAAGTGGTTTGTTTACACTGTTGATAGTTACTTTTACTGTGCAGAACCTCTTAAGTTTAGTTGGATCCCACTTGTCAATTTTTGCTTTTGTCATGATTGCTTTTGGTGTCTTTGTCATGAAATTTTTGCCTATTCCTATGTCCAGGATGATGTTGCCTAGGTTGTCTTTAAGGGTTTTTATGGTTTTGGGTTTTACATTTTAGTCTTTAATACATATTGAGATTCTTTTTGTGTATGTTGTTAGGCAGGGATTCAGCTTCAATCTTCTGCACATGGCTAGCCAGTTGTCCCAACACTGCTTACTGAATAGGGAGTCTTTTCTCCATTACTTGTTTTCATCAACTTTGTCAAAGATCACATGGTTGTACATGTGTAGCCTTATATCTGAGGCCTCTGTTCTGATCCATTGATCTATGCACCTGTTTTTGTACCAGTACCATGCTGTTTTGCTTACTGTAGCCTTGTAGTATAGTTTGAAGTTGGGCAACGTGATGCTTCCAGCTTTGTTCTTTTTGCTTAGGATTGCCTTGGCTGTTCAGTCTGGTTTTTGGTTTTAGATGAATTTTAAAATTTTTTTTTCTAGTTCTGTGGAGAATGTTATTGGTATTTTGGTAATAATAACATTAAATCTGTAAATTGCTTTGGGAAATATGGCCATTTTAATTATATTTATTCGTCCTGTCCATGAGCATGGGATGTTTTTCCATTTGTTTGTGTCGTCTTTGATTTCTTTGACAAATACTTTGTAGTTCTCATTGTAGAGACCTTTCACCCCCTTGGCTAGCCGTATTCCTAGGTATTTTATTCTGTTCATGGCAATTGTGAATGGCTTGTCTTTCTGATATGGTTCTCAGCTTGGCTATTGTTAGTGTATAGGAATGCTGGTGATTTTTGTACATTGATTTTGTATCCTGAAACTTTGCAAAAGTTGTTTTTTGGCTGAAGGAGCATTTAGGCTAGGACTATGGGGTTTTCTAGGAATTGAATCATGTCATATCCAAACAGAGATAGTTTGACTTCCTCTCTTCTTATTTGCATGCTGTTTATTTCTTTCTTTTACCTGATTGCTTTGGCTAGGACTTCCAATAGGAAGTTGAATAGGAATGGTGAGAGAAGGCATTCTTGTCTTTTGCTGGTTTTCAAGGGAAATGCTTTCAACTTTTTCCCATTCAGTATAATGTTGGCTGTGGGATTGTCAAAGATGGCTCTTATTATTTTGAGGTATGTTCCTTCAAGCTCATACTTCAACCACCAGATACTTCTTGGAGATTTTATTCATTCGTTTTTATTTATTTTCTTTATTTTTGCCTCACTTTCTTATTTCAGAGAGCTAATCTTCAAGTTCTGAGATTCTTTCCTCAGGTTGGTTTATTCTGCTGTTACTAGTTGTGGTTTCATTGTGAAATTTTTGTATTATGTTATTCAGCTCTGTCAGATCTGTTAGGTTCTTTTCTATACTGGCTATTTTATCCTTCCACCACTTCTATTCTGAATGATTTCACCAGGCCAAGGTTTTGTGCAGGGTCTTTATTTGAAGCTGATTTCTTGTCTCTGGTTTCAGAGAGGGGTATGTTAGTGATGTATTTTTGGTGTTGAAGCTGTGGGGTGTGATCCAGTAGGTAGCACTTAGGTGTGTTGGTCAGTTGGTAGACTCTTGCTTAGTTATGTGTCTCCCCTGTGTCTCCTCATAGTTGAATCCATGCTCCCTTTCAATGCTCTGAAAGTGGCTCCTCTACCCCTGGAGTGCTGGGTGTAGATCATGGCTTGGCACTCCTGGACTGCCCACTGAAGTACTGTGGTGATCTCAGTGTTTCTGTTTCTTTCCCAGCTTGGAGGCTGCCAAGGAAGGGACTTTAGTAGTGGCTGTAGCCAAGGGTCTTTTGCTTGTCTCCTGGATGCTCCACCCCAGAGAGATGCAGGTCAGCAATTACTAAGTGAAGTCAGCCCAGGATGGAGGGTCTGTGCTGTGGGTCCAAGCAAGGGATTCCCTGTCTGGTGATGAGCAGTAGAGGGTTTGTGGGACCCGTAGGAAATGAACTGGCTGCCTCTCCTTTGTTTGACTGCAGCTTATTGGAAGTGTAGATAAGGCACTTAGAGTCTTTGCTGTTTCATCAGTCCAAGGGTATCAAGGGCAGTTCCACTGCAGAGGCAGTGGCAGAGAGGCTTTCAGTTGCCCCCAGAGGCTCTGTCCACAGAGTTCCTAGTTGCTACTGGCTCGATTGGTCTGCTGAGAGGTGGTTGGAGGCCTAGGCCTGAAGCACCTGCTCAGTGAGTAGATATAGGAATGGGCACCAATGTAACAGTCTGGCCACTTTTACGTAGGGCTGCTGAAGTATACTGGAAGCTCACTCCAGTCCCTAGTTGCCTCAGATTTTCCAGTACCCAGTTATATCACTAGTGAAGGTTGTGAAACAGCAAAGATGGCAGCCTGCCCCTCCCTTCAGAAGCACCATCCCAAGAAGGTATGAATCTGTTGCTGGCCCGAATGCACTGTAGGAGATGGCTGGAGACTACAATTGGGCAGTCCCACCCAGTGAGGAAGAACAGGATCAAGGACTTGCTTTAAAAATCAGTCTGGCCACATTCTCGTAGAGCAGCTGTGGTATGCTGGGGTTCACTTAGCCCTCCAATCACTTCAGACACTCCAAAGTCTGAATTCTGGAATGGTTAAGTCACCCAAACAGCATAGATGGCACCCCACCCCTTCCTCTGGGAGCTCTGTCCCAGGATCTATGAAACCTCTGTCAGTAGGAGAACCCTGACAGGAGTAGCTTGAGACCCTGGTTGAGAAGTTCCACCCAGTGTTGAGAAATGGTATCAGGGACCTGCTTAACAAAGCAGTCAGGCCACATTTTTGAAGAGCAGTTGTGCTGTGCAGGGAGACCTCTCCTGTCCCCAGTTGCCTCAGACTCTCTAAAGTCTAAAGGGCAGAACATCTAAGTTGCCCAAAGAGCAAAGATGGTGGTCCAACCCTCCCTCTGGAGGCTGTATCCCAGGGAGGTTTGAAACTGCTTTGCCAAAGAACACCAGAGATGGCGGCTGAAGACCCCAGTAAGGAAGTCTTGGCAAGGGAGAATGAATGGGATTGGGGACCCACTTAAATCTGCAGCCTGGCCATGTTTGTAGGGCATCTGTGCTGTGCTGGAGTATCCCTTCATCCCCTGGTCGGCCTGGACTCTCCAAAGCCCAAAGGTTGGAATGGCTAAGTCACCCAAATAGCAAAGATGGTGGCCTGCCCCTTCCTCTGGGAGCCTCATCTCAGGGAGGTACAATGCTGCTACAGGTGGTTGGCTGGATTTCTAAGCCAGTGGGAAGCAGGGCCTGCAGACTGTCACTGCTCAGCCCCGTGCATTCAGCCTTTTTCCTAGGGGTATGTACAGGGGTCTAACATCCCACTTTGCCAGAGTTGCAGCTATTTTTACCAGGAAGCCCAGAAAGCCCAGGTATCCAAGCTCCCAGTCTCCACATGTGCTTGAGTGGCTGCTCTGCCAACATTCCACGTAGTTCTGTGCATCAGACTGAAGGCCCTGGTGGAGTGGATTCTTGAGGGGATCTTCTGACCCAAGGGTTTCAAAGATCCACGGAAGGAAGGAGTGTGGGTTCCTAGTGTCGCACATTCACCCATTGCTTCCCTGGGCAAAGGAGGTTCCCCTGGCTCCATGTTGCTCTTGAGTGGGCCATCATCCTGTTTTGCTTTTCTCCATTCTTCATGGGTCGAGTTGTTTCCTTGATTAGTCCCAGTGTGAATACTGGGATATTTCAGTTTGATATGGCTTGGCACTTTGTCCCCACCCAAATCTCACTGTCAATTGTAATCTCCACAATCCCCACATGTCAAGAGCGGGACCAGGTGCAGGTAACTGGATCAGGGGGGTGGTTTCCCCCATGCTATTCTCATGATAATTAGTGAGTCTCAGAAGAGCTGATGGTTTTATAAGCATCTGGCATTTCCCCCGCTTGCACTCCCTCCATCCTGCCACCCTGCGAAGAAGGTGCCTGCTTCTCCTTGGCCTTCCACCATGATTGTAAGTTTTCTGAGGCCTCCCTGGCAATGTGGAACAGTGAGTCAATTCAACCTATTTCCTTTATAAATTATCCAGTCTCAGGTATTTCTTCATAGCAGTGTGAGAACGAACTAATACACAGTTGAAGGTGTTGTATTTACTTGACCCTTCCATTCTTCTCCATGAGAGCAACACACACTAGCTGCTTCTTAGTTGGCTATCTTCGCCACCTCTCCTTAATAACTTTTTGACTGCTATTTGGGAGGGCTGTACAGGGGCTGTCACAGAGTAGTCTACCATAATGATTATCTTGTGTAATATTGGTTCCTTTTAAAAGAGAATTTGATAACCAGGTTATTCGTTGCTACATAGAATGTAAATTTCAAACCACGGAGATCTTTAGTAAAGTTTACTCATCTGTCTTCCAATCTTAAAATGAATATTCATGTTTGTATTAACATACTTTGCAAGAGTGGTTATTGTATGCACACATACACAAAATCTTTTACTTCTGATATTTGCCTATAATTTGGCCATCTAATTATATGTAATGATAAAAATGCAAGCATTTTGTACAAGGCAATCAATCACCAACAGGGGGAGAATACAATTATTGTCCTTTAGCCAAATATTGTCTTTGTAAATTGAAGACCAGTAACTGGTACAGCAGTAGTCTTAAAAGTAAAGGAGTAAGCAAACTGCAAAAATCATTTGTATTTCTATATGGTAGTGGTAGAAAATTTGAAGAGAAAATTAAGGAAACAATTCCCCTTGCAACAGCATCAAAACGAATAAAATATTTGAAATTAAATTTAACCCAAGAGGAGCAAGATGTGCACATGACAAACTACAAAACATTGCTGAAGGAAGTTAAAGAAGGGCAAAACAAATGGGAAGACACTCCATGTTCATGCATTGAAGTACTTAATATTGTTAATATGGCAATACTACCCAAAGGTATTTACAGATTCAATGCAATCTCTAGGAAAACCAACAACACATTTTTCAGAAATTGAACAAAAAATTTTAATAAAAGTCTTATAGAATCGTAAGCAATGCTGTATAGCCAAAACAATCTTAAGGAAAAAAAAATAGCAAAGTTGGAAGACTCAGGCTTTCCAATTTCAAAACTACTACAAAGATACTGTAATTAAAGCAGTGTGGGACTGGCATAAGGATAGCCATATAGATGAATGGAAGAGAATTAATAGTATAAAAACAAGCCCATATATCTATCATCAATTGATTTTTGACAAGGGTAGAAAAAGAATACTGGCTTCAACGAATGATACTGTGACAACTGAATATCCATATTAACAAGAATAAACCTCAACACAATATATTAAAAATACATCAAAATAAAACAAAGATATAAATGTAAGAGCTAAAACTATAAAACTCATGAAAGAAAACGTACTGGTAAATTTTCCTGACGTTGGATTTGGCAATGGATTCTTAGACAAGACATCAGAAACACAAGCAAAAAGAGGAAAAACTAGATCAATTGGGTTTCATCAAAATTATAAATGTTTGTGCCTATCAAAAATATGAAAAGAAAACTTCTAGGAGAAAATATTTGTAAATCATATATGTGATAAGGTTTGAACATCCAGAATATATAAAACAAACCCTTAAAACTCAATAAAACGACAAACAACACTGTTAGAAAATGGGCAAAGAACTTGAACAGGCATTTGATTGAAGAACATATACAAATGACCTGCAGGCACATGAAAAGTATATTACTCATTATGAAAATGCAAATCAAAGCCACAATTACTTTATACCCACTATGATGGCGACAATAATAATAATATGGAAAGAAACAAGTATTGCCAAGGATGTGGAAAAATGGAACCTTTGTACATTGCTGGTGAGAGTGTGAAATGGTGAGTCACTGTGGAGAACAATTTGACAGTTTCTCAAAAAGTTAAACAGAATTTCCATGTGACCCAGCCATGGCACTCCTAGTTATATACACTAAAAATTTGAAAACAGGTAATTCAAACAGATATTTACACATTAATGTTCCTAGTGAGTTTTCACAATAGCCAAAAGGTGGAAATAGCACAAATGTCCATTACTTTATGAATGGGTAAATAAAATGTGGTATATCCATACAATGGGATATTATTCAGCTATAAAAAGGACTGGGGTACTACTTCATGCTAAAACATGAATGAACCTTGGAAACATGCTGAGTGAAAGAGGTCAGACACAAAAGCTCACATACTGGTTTACTCTATTTCCATGAAATATGCAAAATAGGTAAATCCATAGAGAAAGAAAACAAATTATTCATTGCCAAGGGTGGGGGGACGGTGAGAAGTGGGGAGTAACTGCTTGACAGGTCTCTTGTAGATCATGAAAAAGTGATGGAACTAGATGGAGGTAATGGTTGCATAACATTGTGAATGTACTTAATGTCACTGAATTCTTCACCTTAAAATGGTGGATTTTTTGGTATGTATATTCCACCTTGATAAAAATGTTTTTAAAATTTAAAAATTAAAAAAATAAAAACAAATCAAAGGCATAATGCCCTAGACTTTGCTAAGCCTAATGGAAACCCTGGTTTACTTTGGACTAAGCAATGTAAGGAATCTAAATTAATTTCCATCCACTCCCACATCCCAGTTATTTATTACTGTCACTTTGATTTATTTAAGAATTGTTCTTTATACCTTCAAAAAGTTTTATTCAGTGTTATTTAATTTTAAAATAAATAATTAAATATCATTTATAGGAGATGTTTTTGTATTAATATGCTTCTGGTCATTGTATTTTGAAGAGTATGAAGGAAACCAGATATGGCATGAACTTAGTGAGTCCTTTCCTCTCAAACTCTAGGGGCCACATTGTTAGTTTGGTCATATGCATACATTTTTGTTGTTGTTGTTTAATATACTCATTAGTAGGTAGTTGCCAAGACTGATTCTGGGCAAATGATGAAAAGGAACACTATTTTCAATGCCTGATGTTGGATACAGAGTGTGAGTAAAAGGGGTTTCCACATCCTAGTCAACTAGAATTCTAAAATTCTTTTTCACCTTCTCACACATCCTAAATGACTTTTCTCAGACTTTCATTGGCACTAAAATACACATTTTAAAAAATCCCAGCACTTTGGGAGGCCGAGGCAATCGGATCATGAGGTCAGGAGATCCAGATCATTCTGGCTAACAAGGTGAAACCCCGTCTCTACTTAAAATACAAAAATACAGTGGGCATCTGTAGTCCCAGCTACTCCGGAGGCTGAGGCAGGAGAACGGCCTGAACCCGGGAGGCGGAGCTTGCAGTGAGCCCAGATCACGCCACTGCACACCAGCCTGGGTGATAGAGCGAGACTCTCTCTCAAACAACAACAACAACAACAACAACAACCACCACAACAACAAAAACTCTTGGACATGATGCCTTTCCTATAAATAATAATTTTTAATTCCTAAAAAAATCCATTGAGCACCTACATGTGTCAGAAATTGCTCTAAATTTCAGGGAAACAAAGGGAAATAGTTCATGAAACCTTGATCTTAAGGTGCTTGTATTCTAGAAGGGGAAAACATTCAAAGAGAAAAAAAGTGCAAAAGGGTATTATGTTCTATAATAAGTGTAAGAGCAGAAAAATTGGGATAAAAATGAGTAAAGTTCTACCTGGACAATAGAGTTGAAAGGTAATAAAGCTATAAATGTGGTCAGGAAAGGCTTCAAAGAGGAGATGACCTTGTACATTACTCTTGAGATAAGTGAAGCCAAGCATAGGGTATAAAGGGGCATTCCAGAAAAAAAAGAAATAAAATGCAAAGAGGTATAAAATAGCATGATATATTTGCAAAACTAAAAGCATGCCACAAGTTTAAAGATGTCAAATGCTGAAGCGGTTACGGTATGATATCAAGCAAAAGAGAAGACCAGAGGACCTGGTAGGGCAAGTCATCGCTGCCTTTGGTTTTCTCCTAATGTTAATGGCAGACTGTATGGGTTGAATTGTGCCTGCACCCCTCTCCCCCGCAGCCCCAATTTCTATGTTAAAATCCTAACCCCCATACCTCTGATTGTGACTTTATTTGGAAATAGGGTCATTGCAGACATAATTAATTAAGATAAAGTCATACAGAAGAAAGATGGGTACCTAATCCAATATGACTGGTGTTCTTATATATTAAAAAAAAAAAAAAAAAAAAACCAGGTAAAAAGACAGATACGTACAAAAGTAAGGCAGTATGAAGAAACAGGGAGTACACCATCTACAACCCAAAAGATTCCTAAGGCTACCAGAAGTAGAAGAAAGGCCTGAAAGTGATTCTTCCTCACAGCCATCAGAAGAAACCAACCTTACTGACACCTTGATTTCAGATTCAGCCTCCAAAACTGTGAGACAATAAACTTCTCCTGTTTAAATCACAAAATTTGAGGACATTGTTATGCAGCCCTAGAAAATTAATACAGATGATATTTGGCCACAAGTCTTGGGAATATTTGATTCATGCCCTGCCAGTTGCATCCTCTCCAACCTTCACCTATCCACTTGATGTTCCCAAAGAAGACATATGTATGAACAGCAGTATCACCTTAAGATTAAAGCTATGCCCAGGCCAGTTACCCCAGTTCTGAGATTTCTGTTAAATACTTGCTGAATTGTGTAACTTAGCAAAAGGTTAAGCAAAATAGCCACATATCTTAAATACATAATCCAAGTTGTTGCATCTTGCCATCCATTGGCCAGGTGCATAGATAAAGAAGTTTTTTAAAAAGCCGAGAGAACCCAATAAGGGTAGACTTGAATTGCCCGGCCTCCAAAACTGTGAGAAAATTAATTTTTATTGTTTATGAATTAGTCAGTCCCAGGTATTCTGTTATAGCAGCACAGAAAAATACAGAAAATGATACCAGGAGAGGGGCCTCAGGAGAAATCAATTCTGCTGGCACCTTGTTCCTGGCCTCCTAGTTTCCATAACAGTGAGAAGATAATTTTGTATTGTTTATACCTTGTTATGTCAGCCATAATAAACTAATATAAGCCCCTCTAACACATTTTTCATTGCTGTTATTATACTTTTAGATTCCAGAATTGCTATGTCTTTAAAAAAATACATCTTTGTTGGCATTCTGTATTTAGTGAGCCATAATTTTCATACTTTGCCTTAGTTATTTATACACAGTTTCCTTTAGCTCTTTGAGCATATAAAACTCATTTAAAGTTTTTGCCTAGTAAGTCCAACTCGTAGGCCTCCTCAGAAACAGTTTCTATTGGCTCTTTCCTCTCTTTACCCATGTATGGAACGTACTTCCTTGATGCTTCCATATCTGATAGTTACTTTTTGTTGAAAACTGTGCATTTTAAATAATGTAATGTGGCAATTCTGAATATAGATGCCTACTGGCTTTGTTGTTATTGCAGTTTGTTGTTGTCATTATTGTTGCTTTTCTGTTGTTTAGAAACTTATCTTGACTAATTTGGGAAAGTTAATATGTGTTCATTTTTGAGTGTGGCCACTGAAATTTCTCCTTGCTTGGATAGTTTAACGGACTGTAATAACTGGATGGAGATTTCCTTAAGTCTTGGGAGCCAATAATTCTACCAATCTTTGCCTAGAGTCTATGTATGTGTTGAAGGACACCTTCAACTCTCAGGCAGGCGCTTTATAGCTCCACCCTTTTCCTTTACTTCCTGATTGTTCATAGCCTCAATGACAGGTGTGAGAGTTTGGGGCCTTCTCGGGTTTTTCCTGAGCATACACACAGCCCCGCATATGCACCTGGCCTTCTAGATTCCCAGGAATTTGTTTCAGCTTTTCAGTGTCTTGTCTTTTTTCTGGCCTAGCAAAAATCTTACCAGTGTCTTTATGAACATCTTATTCTCCATCTTTTCTTTTTAAGATATTTTATTAGCTCATTGCCCCAACCGTTATCACCACCTTAGGCAGCTACAAAACTAAACAATCACTAGGGAAATTTTGATGGCTTTTCATAAACACCCCTAGGGAAAAGCTATTCCCACAGAGTGACCTCTGGGGAAAATTAAATAAAGAAAAGCCTTGTGAGTGGGATTTTCATTTTCCAGGGAGCAGACAGATAGGTCCATGTCAAATGACTAGAAATTGAGCTTTAGTGGAAGTCCTATTACAATCCCTCCTGGGGCTACTAGACTGCTGATTTTCACCATTATTTTGGGCTATTGGTTTTCAAGACTACTACAGGGCTGAGGAAAGGAGGATAGAATTTGTGCAAGTTAAAACAGCACAAGGATTACTTTATTTACTGAGTTTCAGCTGTTTCTCTTGAATAAACACTTCCAGAATTTTTGTAAGTTGCTAATTTCCAAAATTTTGAAAATGTTGATTCTGACAATTTTTGCCTGTGATCCTGTTTTTATAAGGAGAGGATTTTCAGGGGTTCTTACTCTGTCATGCCTTCTGACATCACTCCTATCTATTCATTTTTAATTTAATATGTTTGTGGTCATAGAAATTACTTTTTATGCTTTCAATCTTTCTAAAATTGTGGAGAATTAATTTATAGCTTATATGATCTATTTTGGTGAACATACTACAGATACTTAAAAAATTGAGCATTTTGCACTTGGATCTAATGCTCTATTGATGCCAATTAGATCATGTTTGTTAATATTGTTGTTTGTTTATTTTTATTTTATTTTATGTTGCAGGATACATGTACAGGACATGCACGTTTGTTACCTAGGTAAATGTGTGCCATGGTGGTTTGCTGTACCTATCAACCCATCACCTAGGTATTAAGCCCCACATGCATTAGTTATATATCCTGATGCTCTCCCTCCCTCTGCCCCCACGACAGGCCCCAGTCTCTGTTCGGTCCCCTCCCTGTGTCCATGTGTTCTCATTGTTCAGCTCCCACTTACAAGTGGGAACTGGCAGTGTTTGGTTTTCTGTTCCTGTGTTAGTTTGCTGAAGATAATGGCTTCCAGCTCCATCCATGTCTCTGCAAAGACAGGATCTCATTTCTTTTTATGGCTGCATAGTATTCCATGGTGTATATGTACCACATTTTCTTTATCCAGTCTATCATTGTTGGACATTTGAGTTGATTCCATGTCTTTGCTATTGTGAATAGTGTTGCAATGAACATATGCATGCATGTATCTTTATAATGGAATGGTTTATATTATTTGGGGTATATACCCAGTAATGGAGTTGCTGGGTCAGATGGTATCTCTGCCTCTAGGTCTTCGCCACTGTCTTCTACAATGGTTGAACTAATTTACATTTCCACCAACCACGTAAAAGTGTTTCTATTTCTCCACAGCCTTGACAGCATCTGTTGTTTCTTGACTTTTTAATAATCACCATTCTGTTTGGCCTGAGATAGCATCTCATTGTGGTTTTGATTTTCATTTCTCTAATGATGAGTGATATTGAGATTTTTTTCATATGTTTGCTGGCCACATAAATGTCTTCTTCTGAGAAGTGTCTGTTCATGATTTTTGCCCACTTTTTAATGGGGTCATTTGATTTTTTCTTGTAAAATTGTTTAAGTTCCTTATAATTTCTGGATATTAGGCCTTCATCAGATGGGTAGATTGCAAAATTTTTCTCCTGTTTTGTAGATTGTCTGTTAACTGTGATGATAGTTTATTTTGCTGTACAGAAGCTCTTTAGTTTAATTAGATCCAATTTCTCAATTTTTGCTTTTGTTGCAATTGCTTTTGATGTTTTTGTCATGAAATCTTGCCCATGCCTATGTCCTGAATGGTACTGCCTAGATTTTCTTCTAGGATGTTTTCTTCTAGGGTGTTTACAGTTTTGGGTTTTACATTTAAGTCTTTAAACCATCTTTAGTTAATTTTTGTATAAGGTGTAATGAAGGGATCCAGTTTCATATTTCTTGGAGGCTTTTTACTATGTTTTCTCTAACCTTGTCTTCTCACTTTATTTCATTAATTTGATCTTCAATCACTGACACCCTTTCTTCCACTTGATCCAATTGGCTACTGAAGCTTGCGCATGTGTTACGTAGTTCTCGTACCATGGTTTTCAGCTTCATCAGGCCATTTAATGTTTTCTCTGCACCATTTGTTCTAGTTAGCCATTTGTCTAATCTTTTTTCAAGGTTTTCAGCTTCTTTGCGATGGGTTCAAACATCCTCCATTAGCTCAGAGAAGTTTGTTATTACCAACTTTCTGAAGCCTACTTCTGTGAACTCATCAAAGCCATTCTCCATCCATCTTTGTTTCATTGCTGGTGAGGAGCTGCGATCTTTTGGTGGAGAAGAGGCACTCTGGTTTTTAGAATTTTCAGCTTTTCTGCTCTGGTTTCTCCCCATCTTTGTGGTTTTATTGACCTTTGGTCTTTGATGTTGGTGACCTACAGGTTTTGGTGTGGATGTCTTTTTTGTTGATGTTGATGCTATCCATTTCTCTTTGTTACTTTTCCTTCTAACAGTCAGGTTCCTCAGGTGCAGGTCTGTTGGAGTTTGCTGGAAGTCCACTCCAGACCCTGTTTGCCTCAGTATCACCAGCAGAGGCTGCAGAACAGCAAATATTGCAGAACAGCAAATATTGCTGCCTGATCCTTCCTCTGGAAGCTTTATCCCAGAGGGGCACCTGTCTGTATAAGGTGTCAGTCGGCCCCTACTGGAAGGTGTCTCCCAGTCAGGCTACACAGGGGTCAGGGACCCACTTGAGGAGGTAATCTGTCCATTCTCAGAGCTCAAATGCCATGCTGGGAGAACTACTGCTCTCTTCAGAGCTTTGAGTCAGGGACTTTTACGTCTGCAGAAGTTTTTGTTGTCTTTTGTTTGACTATGCCCTGCCCACAAAGGTGGAGTCAACAGAAGCAACAGGCCTTGCTGAGCTGTGGTGGGCTCCACCCAGTTCGAGCTTCCCCAGCTGCTTTTTTTACCTACTGAAGCTTCAGCAATGGTGGACACTCCTCGCCCTGCCAGGCTGCTGCCTCACAGGTTGATCTCAGACTGCTACGCTAGCAGTGAGCAAGGCTCTGTGGGCATGGGACCAGCCAAACCAGCTGTGGGATATAATCTCCTGGAGTGCTGTTTGCTAAGACCATTGGAAAAGCACAGTATTTAGGCAGGAGTGTCCTGTTTTTCCAGGTACAGTCTGTCACAGCTTCCCTTGGCTAGGAAAGGGAAATACCCCAATCCCTTGTGCTTCCTGGGTGAGGTGACGCCCTGCGTGCTTTGGCTTGCCCTCTGTGGGCTGCACCCACTGTCCAACCAGTCCCAATGAGATGAACCAGGTACCTCAGTTAGAAATGCAGAAGTCACCTGTCTTCTGTGTCAATCATGCTGGAAGTTGCAGACCTGAACTCCTCCTAATTGGCCATCTTGACTATTTTCTGGTATTCAGAAGTTTTTAAAAAATCCTTCTAGTTTCTTCTTTCCACAGTTTATGTCTCATTCTATATGCCTCCTCCTGACTGTTAAGGATAAAAGTAGTTATGTTAGTTAACAAAGTTAGCATCTGTTTTTCTTCTTTCCTTAAAAGTACTTGTCAAATTCCAGAAATTATTCAATTTAGTTCCACTTGTGCCCTCAGCTCACTGATGAATTTTTGCAATTATGATTTCACAGTGTATTTGGATTATTCTCATTGTTAGTATAAAAGTAATGGCTTTTGCAACTTTCTACATTGTAAGTATAAATCTAATATATTTAATAAAATAATTAGACTTGCTTCTCTAAATTGTGACATCTATGGCATCTATTAAAACTCATGTATGGAGCAAACCCAGAGATTACACTAAGGTAGACCTACTTTTGAGACCAGCCCTGTACATTGTAACTTATTTCTTAAATCCTGGATAAAGAAAGTGCAGTGTGCTAAGTGAATTATTCATGATCTTAGCATAGCTCCCAAATTATGATTAAATGAAATGAAAAGTTTATGTTAAACTTCTAATTTTTTAATTTGGTGTCAGAACTTTGCCATTAAAATTAATTTTGAATATGATTCAGCTCATAATTACTCTCAAGAATAAAGTCACAGATACCAGCTGTGTCCTCTAAGGCCAGGATTTTGTGATGTGAGTTGAAGCACTTTTCTCACTAGGTGAAGCATCAAAATGTCAGGGCTTCAATTAGATACCCTTAAAAAGAGAAAAACAATGAAAAAGATTGCTTTTTGTTGGTGGTGGTGCCTCAAAGGACCCTTACAGCTATGAGAAGTGTCTGTGAAACAAATCTGTTAATCTTTTCAATTTAACATTTTAAAATGAGTACACACCTGTCTTTTGGTTTTAGTTCCATTTGATTGTTTGCAAATGTTAGGAAATCACTAGCCCAGAGACATTATTGTCCACTGAACATACAGTGCTTATGTCTGCCTCTCTTCTTATGCAGATCTTACTTGTCCCTCAGGATTCAGTTGACCCTAGTACACTTGGATTTCTGTATCACTAGTGTGATACTCAGATATATATCACTGACTCTTTCATGTGGGCATATTTTCATACTCAAAAATTGTTTCTTTTTTGAAAGTGGAGACCTTGTCTTCTTTTGATCTGGCCCAGCCACATATCTTTCTACACACGTACACATGTGCATATGCATGTACACACACAAAAACACATAACTAAAATACTTAACTTATTATACCTGTCAGAGTCACATATTTAATGTATAAGAATTTACGGGAGTTCATGCATTTATGATGTATTCATTACAGTTATTATAATATGAGATTCTTTAAATCTATCATTTGCATTAACTGGGCATAAACTTAATAGTAAAATATCAAGCTTAGGCTAAACATTTTATCTGTTTTCTCTATAAAGTTTTCAAAGCTACAATTTTTATTGTTTAAATACCATCATATAGATTCTCAGTAAAAATATTTAAAATTGGTTTGTCTTTTATTAACTTGAACATAAAAATAAGTTTCTGTGTTGCATTTTTAAGATTTTAAAGAAACAAAGACAAATAAAATATGTGGCTATAGTTTTCTTTTAGTCATTTTCAGAATTAATATTTGCTTTCTCATGTCCTTTATACATTTTCCTTATCTTGACATTACGATTTTATATGGCTTGTGTTTTTCTAGGTTGCTATGGAAATAAAATTTACTCAAATTCATGTTCATTTTTGCATATGGTTTGATAGAAAAGGGCAGAAAACAGATCTTCTGGATATGTTAGGACAAGACACTGGTTTGCACATTACTTTAATACAGTCACTCCCAGACAATGGTTGTGTATACACATATGCAGAATTAAGTAAATGGAAAGTATTCTTGGTTACTGCTGCTAATAAAGGGGCTTTTATTGCTGTAAGCAGAGAACAGTGGGCAAGTAGTCACATAACAACTCAGATTCTGAAAATCAGAAGATCAGTATTTTGCCCAAAGAGCTATAAGCTATTTTCCGAAACCGGTTTGAAGTATAAAGGAAAGGTACTTTGCATCAAACTGGCCAATATGGTGGTAGTTGTTTGGATTGCTTCCAGTACTCAGTTAGTAGTGGGTAGTTTTCAGTGGCCAATTGTTGGATGGAATTTATCTAGTTATCTATAAGCTCAGTCTCAATATGTATTTGGTTCCTGGTATCTATCTACAAGGCTTCTCCAGGATGCTTTAGCTAAATACAGGCAGAATGACAGTTGACTGTTTCTTGATTTCTGGGACTTCTGTAGGTTAGTGGTTGAGAGTAGGAATTAACTTTATCATTTGTAGAGAGAGATAATAACAATGCTGACTGCCCCTACTGCAAAGAAAATTAGAATTAATTAGAAAATACACCAACCCTAGCTAACTTCTCGTTTCCTTTTATTATAGAAGAAGCGATTTAAGAATAAAAACATGCTGGGAGAATGCTGGGAGAAGCCTTTTGAAGCTGCCTTCTCTTAATGTAAAGTAGACCAATTGAATTAGATTTCAGATTCTTTTTTTTTTTTTTTTTGAGATGGAGTCTCTCCATGTTTCCCAGGCTGGAGTGCAATGGTGCAATCTCAGCTCACTGCAACTGCCACCCTCTGGGTTCAAGCAATTCTCCTGCCTCAGCCTCCTGAGTAGCTGGGGTTACAGACACCCACCACCACCCCTGGCTAATTTTTTGTATTTTTAGTAGAGACGGGGTTTCACTATGTTGGCTAGGCTGATCTCGAACTCCTGACCTCGTGATCTGCCCACCTTAGCCTCCCCAGATTCTTTATTTTGGTATCCCATTGAGCCCCCTTTCATAAAGTCTTATAAAAAAGGTGTAGATACACTCTAGTGATTTTCTAGAATTAAACACATGGAAGAATTACATTATGAGACTATTTCTGGTTATGATTTCTGTACTACTCTTATCGGTTTATAATTTAGATGAGTGACAATTTGGCTGAATTTTAAGTTATCAATGTTGGAAACTGTGGTTTTAGTGTACATATTTTCTCCTATGGTTTTAGAAAGATATTAAAATTAAATAACTTTCCTGATCTTATTGATTTCTGGAGCTAAAGCTTTAACTCGCAAATTTCTGAAGTGGCCAGAAGCAGTGATTTTAGGTGTAGAGGTTCTGATCCCTCCTAAAATGGTAAACTAAGGAAAGGGAACCATCTGAAATGGTTGTAAAGAACTCTGCTGAACAAGAAACAATTGCCTGTGGCTGTGAAAATGACCAAGATAGACCAACAAAGTTAGCAATATGAAACATATTTACCTGGAGGATGAAAAGAAATACTGCATTTTATGAAGATAACAGTGGGCAGAGACTCCCGCAGAATCAATATGTAGACCACTTAATTTCTGCAGCTGACTTGGTTGGCTTTGGCGTTGACAAACCTGCACCAATTCTGTGAAGATAAAGTAGCACTGGTGTCATCACGGTATAAGAACAGGTAACATAAAAGGTGGGGAGGATGGGACTTCCCCGAGGAAGTATCCAGTGGTAAAATCTGAGTGAGAGTGTTAGACACATGGATGAGCATGCATAGTTTAAACAACCCAATTGTCTATGGTGGTTGAGGGGTCTCCTCCTGCTGAGATTCCAGAGGCCCTTGACAAGAGTGGATTGCTGCTTGCCAGTTCAACTCAACCATTCGCCTAGAGTCATCGGGGCCAGGAACAAGTCCCAGTGCATGGTAGCCCCATGTAGCATTCCCAGCTTCCTCCTCCATCAGTCAAGCTTCTGTGTTCTTCCCTCTGTCCACACTCAGTGCCGTCTTTCTGAAGATCTGTTAGGAGTGCACTAATCATCCTTATCACTCAGTGGCAGCTGTTCCACTTGGCTGCATCTAGTCAGCCAACCTGCGTGGCTCCCCAGCAATCTTTTTCTGTAAAAGTCCAAATAGCTAATATTAAAATATTAATATTCTCAAGACATACAGCCCATGTCTCCACTACTCAAGTCTCCTATTGTGGCATGGAAGCAGCCATAGACAATACATAAACAAATGGATGTGGTTGTGTTCCAATTAAACTTTATTTACAAAAACAAGCTGCAGTGAGATTTGGCCGAGGCTGCAGCCAGCTGACTTCTACCATAAAACCAAAGGCCTGGGAAAAACATGCTCTAAACAGGAAAGGGCAAATTCAGTATATAACCCTGTTTTGCCTTTTTACATAAGCAAATAAGCCCTTCTTTAGTTAGCTCTCTCTTCTTCCTTCACTCCAGTTCTTGCTTCATAGTTTAAAGGCAGTTTTAGAAAGTTCCATGTAGAGTGTTGAACTCTAGTGGGAATTCTACAGTTCTAAAAAAATGGCATATTAGTCAGGGTTCTCTAGAGGGACAGGTCTAATGGGAAAGATGTATATATGAAAGGAAGTTTATTAAGGAGTATTGACTCACACGATCACAATGTGAAGTCCCATGATACGCTGTCTGCAAGCTGAGGAACAAGGAAGCCAGTCTGAGTCCCCAAACCTATAGGGGTCAGGTATGGTGGCTCATGCCTGTAATTCCAGCACTTTGGGAGGCCAAGGTGGGCAGATCACTTGAGGTCAGGAGTTCGAGACCAGCCTGACCTACATGGTGAAACCTCGTCTCTGCTAAAAATACAAAAATTAGATGGGCATGGTGGTACACACTTATAATCCCAACTAGTTGGGAGGTTGAGGCAGGAGGATTGCGTGAACTCGGGAGGCAGAGGTTGCAGTGAGATGAGATACTATTGCATGCCAATGTGGGTGACAGAGTGAGACTCTTTCTCAAAAAAAAAAAAAAAAAAAAAAAAAAAAAAGGAAAGCTGACAATGCAACCTTCAGTCTGTGGCTGAAGGCCTTAGAGTCCCTGGCAAATCACTGGCGTAGGTCCAAGAGTACAAAAGCTGAAGAACCTGGAGTCTGATGTTCGAGGGCAGGAAACATCCAGTACAGGAGAAAGATTGTATTAGTCTGTTTTCACGCTGCTGATACATACCTGAGACTGGGCAATTTACTAAAGAAAGACATTTAATGGATTTACAGTTCCACATGGCTGGGGAGGCCTCACAATTATGGCAGAAGGCAAGGAGGAGCAAGTCACATCTTACATGGATGGCAGCAGGCACAGAGAGAGCTTGTGCAGGGAAACTCCCGTTTTTAAAACCATCAGATCTCATGAGACTCATTCACTATTATGAGAACAGTGTAGGAAATACCCACCCCCATAATTCAATTGCCTCCCACCAGGTTCCTCCTATGACACGTGGGAATTGTGGGAGTTACAATTCAAGATAAGATTTGGGTGGTCACACAGCCAAATTGTATCAAAGATGAAGGCTGGAAGACAACCAGTCTAGTCCTTCCATGTTCCTCTGCCTGCTTTTATCCTAGCCACACAGGCAGCTGATTAGATAGTGCTCACCCAGATTGAGAGTGGGTCTGCCTCTCCCATTCCACTGACTCAAATGTTAATCTCCTTTGGCAACACCCTCATAGACACACCCAGGAACAATACTTTGCATCCTTCAATTCAATCAAGTTGACAATATTAACTGTCACAAATTGTGTCACCTTAAAGTCTTTTCTAGGGTAACCCAATTAAATTAGCAATTAAGGATACACTAAGTGCCTGCTGGAAAAACAAATTTAAGCCTACATAGGTGACTCAGAGTGGCATTCTATCCAACACCAGCTGAGCTTCAGGGCCCTCATGAGGTTCTACAAGGATGATGGATGCAAAGAGACTTCTGAATGCCATTATTTCAACTTGATCTGTCCTGATTTTCCTACTCCGGGCTCAACTGACCTTGAGATGTGGTATAGCAAGAAAAGCATGAGTATGCATTTCAGCTCTAAAATGTAGTAAATGTATGACTTGGTTACTTATCCTGTAAGGTGTCTGTGCCCCTAGTTCCATCATTTGTAAAGTAGGAATGATCAAAGCCATTTCACAAGATTGTTGTGAGAATTAAATGGTATAAAACATATGAAGTGCATAGAGCTCAGTGTTTGGAAATTGCACATATATAATTTACAATACCACATACATTTTATTATATTTTAACTAGATATAGTATAGCTATATATATTTCCAGGCATATATATATATATATATGTATAACTCTAATATATTAATTAACTCAAAAGTCTGTTTTATTCAATTCTTACTTATCTCTGATTTCTGTGACCATGGCAATGACTTAAAGAACTAAACTCCTGAAATACAGTTGACCCTTGAACAACATGGGTTTGAACTGGGTGGAACCACTTATATGCAAATTTTTAAAATAAAATTTACACCAAGTGTGTCTGTCTCTCTTGCCTCTCCTTCCACCTCCTCCATCTCTTCCATCTCTGCCACTCCTGAGACAGCAAAATTAGCCCCTTCTCTCCTCCTCCACCTCAGCTTATTCAACATGAAGATGACAAAGAGGATGAAGTCGTCTATGATAATCCACTTCCACTTAATGAATAGTCAATATATTTTATCTTCCTTATGATTTTATAAATAATATTTTATTTTATGTAGCTTACTTTACTGGTAGAATATACAGTGTATAATAAATATATAAAATACATGTTAATCAACTGCTTTTATTATTGGGAAGGCTTCCGGTCAACAGTGGGCTATTAGTAATTAAGTTTTTAGGGAACCAAAAGTTATACACAGGTTTTCGACTGTATTGGGGGTGGTACCCAAATCCCTGCATTGTTTAAGGGTCAACTGTATTCACCAAGTTACTAGGTAATGATGTTATTCTATACTCCTGAATCAGTATATCAAGATAAACTAGTTTGTCAGTATGTTTAAAATAAACGTGAAGATTTAGAAAGTGCACTTGGTTTGGAGTTCAGTTTATGCCTGGCCACATGGAAGGTATGTGCCTACATGAATAGCTTCCTTTAAGAACTATGAATTATAAGACTCAAGTGACCTTTCCTGGTCAAGGATACCTCTCAATTATCCCTGAAGTTCACAGCTGGAGAGAAAAAAAGCACCCATGAAATCCTAACAGAGGGAAGATAAGAAAGTTTGTTTTTAACTTTACCTTTTGCCTATGGATATCTTTTTCTTGATGTTCTTACACTGTATCCTTTGCTGCAATAAATCTTAGCCATGAGTATAGCTTTATATGGAACTGTGTGAAGTCCTTCTAGTAAATCACTGACCTCATGGGTGGTCGTGGAACCCTTTGGATGTGAGCTCTACCTATCTGTCTAGTCTATCTAGATATATTACATCTATCTATCAATCAACCAATTAATCATATATCCACTCATCTATACATTTATTTATCTGGTAATACATACTATGGAATGCCTTGTAGCCATCAAAAACAATGAAGTCTATCTATTTATTCATATATATGTATATTTTTCCTTTTTTTCAGCCAAGAAAGCCTATAATGTGGCAATATAGTCACCAGTTTGCTTCCAGGACCTACATTGATTGAAAGTCCAGAGGGTGTTCAGGCAACTATTACTCTGCTTTGCCTAGTGCATTAGAGTGATAATAGTAATGGACTAGGAGCTTGGACACGTGAACTCTAATATTGTGTAAATCATAGATAGAAATTGGGTAAAAGGATCAAATCAACAAGCAAAAGAGATGTAGGTCATGTTCAGATACTGCCCTACACTCCATGAAAGTGCTTTTCAGAAAGGTTAGAGAAGATACAGGTATAATCTCATGTTCAGAAACTTTGAAAGTATGACGCCTCAAAAGGAATAGCAAATTCTGAAAATTATAAATTATGCAAATACAAGAGAAAGAAGGAGAGAAAATAATGGTTGAGCTTAGATTAACAGAACATGAAAGAAACAGATGGCCTGAGGTTGTTGGTGATGACACATAATCAAGGATGTGTTCAATGAATGCATGGCTTTTCCATGAGAATTAAAATCTAGAATAAGCTCAAGTTTAAGGTGACAAAGACAAGAAAAGCAGCTTTTTCACCTATGGTCATAGATGCAAGATGAAAAGGGCAAGGCACTTCATAGGGCATATGATACGATGTTAGCAGTTAATAGAGAAGGGATCTCTGTTATGCCAGCTCTCATTTTCACCTTGATTAAGGCAAATGTTCTTCAAACTTAAAGCACATAGCAGATATCAGAGACAGAGAGTGATTAATTGGTGAGGAAAAACTGATATAAGAGAATCTGGAGCTGGAATTGCTGGCAATATTAGCTATGCCAGGGAATATACATTAGGGAAGTGTCAACAGATTATATGTTGCTGTACGGAAAGCAATGACAAGGTGCTCCACTTGTCCTCAGCTGATGACTGACTTCTCTTCAAGTAATTCCTGTGTCACCCTCCTAACTCCAAACCTATATATGGCCATCCTAACTTCCATTTCTTCTGTCTCAGATGGCAAGATATTTTTCTTCTTAGTCTATTGATGATATATTCTTGATTTTCTCAAATGCCTTGTTTTATTTACTTATTCATTCATTCACTGATTCATTTAATAGATGTATTCTTCAGACATTGTTCTAGGTGCTGAGAACACAGTGGCAAATAAGACAAAGATGTATTTCTCATGGAACTTGCCTTCTAAAGGAGGGAAAAAGACAACAAATTAGAAAACAAATAAATATACAATATAATTTCAGATCTGGGAGGTATCATGAAGGACTAAAATAATATCAAGAACATGATATGGGGCTGATAACCTATTTTAGAAATGCTGGTCTCAAAAGGTCTGTCTGAGGAGATAACATTTGAGCTGAGGCCCAAGGAGGTAATTATGTAAAGGACTGAGAGAATTACAAATGCACTGATGAGGGGTAGAAATGAGGTTGACATCAGAAGAACAGAAAGAAGACCAGTGCATTCAAGTCTAGTGGGCACTTGGAAGAGTGATGTAAGGTGAAGTTGAGAGGTCCATAGACACCATATCAGATAGGGCCCTGCAGAATATAGAATATGGATTTTATTGTAATGCTTTAGAAAGGCATTCGAGTTATAATATTTTTAAAATACACTTTTAGTTCCTACATGGAGAATGAATTATGGAAGAGTGCAAAAGTAAAAACAGGTAGAAAAATTAGAAGGTTTTTCCAGTCTAGGTCTGAGATGTAGGTAGCCTGGATGAGAGTGAATTACTATATAAAGTGGTTGGTTTTGGATTTTACTTGGAGATGGAGTGACAGGACTTTTTAATGAATTGCATGTCTTCTAGATTTTTTGACGTGAGCAACTGGAGGGGTGATATTTTATGATATGGGAAAGACAATAGCTTGAGAATGATGTGAAGAAAGAAGAACAGGTTTGGAAGGATAAAGTAAGTGTACAGTCAGATGTCATTCATTTTTTTCTCTCTTTTGTACTTATAGCTTCTCTTCCTCTGCTATCTCCTTTTACTAGTAGCCTGCAAACATGCTTATGTCTTTCTCACCCTAATTCTCCTGATATTACTTTAACTCTACTTATCTCTTGAGGTATTGCCCACTTATTTTCCTTCCTTTCAGCAATAAGTTTCTTGAAAGAGTAATTAACAGTCACTCTTACTAATTTTTCTCTCAACATTTCCTCACCTACCATTTGCAGTCTGAAATGTAATACAAAAATATAAATAATTGACTTGCCTTTTTTTTCTTTTTTACTAATGTGATTACTATAGAACTCTATATGTAAGCACAAGATGCTGATAAGGCCAAGTTTACAGATGTGCTCCACTTAGTCAGCTTTTTCTTGTGCTACTGCTATAGATAACACTCTAGACTCCAGCCACAGCTGCCTTGGAGACATCTGCGACTTTCCCACAGGAGGCTGAACATAATTGTATGGCTGGAACACCACAGACAAACTTTGTAAAAGACATCTACATGCTCAAAGAATTAAAAGTGACTATCAGCAGGGTTCATTGACTATTTGTGTCCCCCTCTACTCTCAGTAGTTCAGTCCTGTTAAACATTTTGGATGGATTAGCATTGCTTTTGCTCAAGGTCACTCCCTTCTGTTTTTTAAAAAAATATTACATCTCACCCTCCTTTCTACGTACCAAGATAATTCTTAAGGATGACATTACAGTCACTTGCTATTGCTTTGCTCACAGCCGAGATGTGTGTCTCTTCAAATGTAAAACTAAAGTTGATTAGAGATGTTTATCATGGTGCAAGAAATTTCATCAGCTAGAACTAGGAAAGTTAGGTTTTTAAAAAGTTAGAAGCTACACAGGTAAGTCAGTTCATCAAAAGTTGTACAAAAGAAGTAGAAGTAGTAAATTGCTGTGTTAAAATTGCCCATCCATAAGTTTTAAGTGGTTTTCATACCTTTTTTCTATAAACTATCAATGCGTCTTTGTTCAGTGGCAATATCACACTTCATGAAGTTTTTCTGAGGCACAATTATTGCTGATTGAAATTTTTAGAGTAATGATTTTTCCTGCATACTGTTAATTATTTCTGTAATATAATTATGCATTTTGATTTAAGGATTTTAATGAATATTTGAAAAAGAGATGTGGCTGGGAGTTCATTTGTTATCTAGTTTCAAGGTCCTGTTCAGGGGAGGCAGAGTCAGAACACATAGTTGAAAAAATATTGGTCTGGGGACAGGACATGTGGGCTTTATAACCTAGGGTTTATTTTTCCTAGGCTTCCTCCATTCAATCTTTCTAGGCATCCATTTTTTCATCCAACAAATGGAGAAAATAGTACCTGTTCTATATTCCTCACGGAATTGAATTTTCAGAGACAGTTACAATTTCAAATATTCAAACTCCTTGACAGGACATTTGTCTCAATTTCTGGCTCACAAAGCCCCGTTACATCAAGTGTATGTTTCATGACGAAGGTCGTAGAGAACTAGGAGCTACAATTCAGCCTAGCGTTTACGTCTCTCATTTTATGTGCAATTATCGTTCTCTTTGTCTTTATGGTTTTTATGCTCAGGATAAGAAGCTGTACGGCAGGAGAATGGAAAGAGCAGCCATTCACATCCCCTAGTAACCTTCATTTTGTCATTCCTTTTTCAGTTTTTTTCTTTTTGAGAAGTATGACAGTTTTCAATTCTTACAGAGACTGAAGGGATGGTAGGAAAATCACAGACTTATGGATCAATTTTAGAGTTGGAAAGACCAATCCCTTGCTTTCAATTGAGTGAAACAATGTCCAGATGCAATTCGTTCACAGCCATCTATCCTGTATCTTTTGTAGAGGAGGAAGAGTAAGCAGAAGAAAATAGAGTAGGGGATTATTGAAAGAGAGTTCCAAAGGATAGGAAAAGTGGGCAGCTGGTCAGTGTTAGAGTCACAGGTGCAGTGAGAAAAACAGAAAAGTTGTGTCTCTCACGGATACATAGAGTCTGGAAGCAGAAACCAAGCAAAGAAAGTGGGGTTCCCATGAAAAAGTAAGGGGAACACTGTCAAGGCCTGTTTGGAGAAGCAATAATGCCACTATGACCTACTAATTTAAGAAGAAAGTTCCCATGAAATATAATACAACAGGATTGATTTCTAGGAATGCATTCCTGAAACAAAACCTGACATCACGATAGTGCTTATCCCAGTGAAATTTCAGTGGCTGCAAAACTTTGAAGGCTTCTATAGCTACAGGATAACAAACTGTTAGGTGACAGTGAACTGAAGGAGGACAATAAAAAGTACGAAATGAATGACTTGAGTGAGGGCTGAGAGAACTATATTAAGGGTCATTGAGGACGAGTTTTAACTGGTGCTATACGGAGGTTAAGTAGAAGTTTCTCATTTGAACAAAGATCCTCCTGACTAGGAAAAGTTGTTGGTGGTGATAAAAACACCATATATTGTTTTAATATTCTTCAGGATGCCTAGGGTAGATTTGGACATGGCAGAAGTTCACTAATGATTAGAGTTTTGTTTTTTAACAGCAGCACGATCATTTATCTATTCGACAAACATTGCATTTATTGAATTGTATGTTCGATATCATATAAAAATAAAGATGAAAATGACACAATTGCTTGCCCTTGACCTTTTCAGATATAAGCTTGCATAAAATTGTAATTCACTTGCAAAAACTTTTATCATTTGAAACAGACAACACCAAAACAAACAAACAAACAAGATAACTAAGTTTAAAATAATCAGAAAGTTGTCTTTGACACCTTTTTCAGATAATTATCTCAGAAATTTTATATAGTGTACTTTCAAAACCATATTATTTTTTTCATAGCTGTAGAATATACAGCGCTTTATGTTTTTCCTACAAATTTAAAGCTTACTCTTGCTGTTTTGCTGCATGAATCTCTTAGGTACAAATACTTTGCTCTTTGTAATAATGCTTGTTTACCTTGTTGTAAGCAGGAGATCTGCTTGAATGTTTTTTCATTGATTTTGTCTTTCCGCATACCTTCAATTGGTGATGAGAAATGAATTACAATGCTTATGTTGCACCAAAATGGACAGCGTTGGCAATCTGATTTATATACACAAGACTCTTCCCATTGACAAAACAAATAGGGTAATATAACCAGAAGGCTAGAAGGAAAATCAGAATGTTATCAATTCACTCTAGCTATGGTCTATAACTATTCAAAAGATGGATGAATCTCTAACCATTTTAAGGTTATTCAATGACGAATTTCCAATTCCCTTTTGTTATCTGTGCCTAACATTTGCTTCTGACTTCATCAATTATATAGCTAAGTGAAACAGTCAAACTCAAATTTTTTCCTCATATTGCAACAATATGTGTTTATATAAATGTAATAAAATAGACTACTAATAGACAGCAATTTCCCATTGTTAAAGATGGTTTCAGAATTTGCAGCCCTAAAGAGAACCAACTCTCCCCCTAACCAAGCTTGGGTGAATGTACCTTTTACTTTAATAATCATCAATTAGCTTCAGTGGATCATGATGAAATAACAGCTGCTTAGATGAAGATTATTCTGTTGCGCCATGTATTAGGCTCTTGTTGTGTTGCTATAAAGAATTATCTGAGACTGGATAATTTATAAAGAAAAGCAGTGTAATTGGCGCATGGTTCTGCAGACTGTACAGGGAACATGGCACCAGCATCTGCTCAGCTTCTGGGGAGGCCTCAGGGAGATTTTACTCATGGTAGAAGGCAAAGTAAGAGCAGGTATGATGAAAGTGGGAGCAAGAGAGAGCAAGGGGAGAGGTGTTGCACATTTTTAAAAAACTTTTATTTTAAGTTCAAGGGTATGAGTGCAGGTTTATTACATAGGTAAACTTGTGTCGTTAGGGTGTGTTGTACAGATTATTTTATTACCCAGCTATTAAGCTTAGTACTCATTAGTAATTTTTCCTCATTCTCTTCCTCCTCCCATCCTCCATACTCTGAAAGGCCCCAGTGTATGATGTTTCCCTCTGTGTGTCCATGTGTTCTCATAAGTTAGCTCCCCATTATAAGTGAGAACATGTTATATTTGGTTTTCTGTTCCTGCGTTAGTTTGCTAAGGGTAATGCCTTTAGCTCCATCCATGTCTCTGCAAAGAACATGATCTTAATAATTTTTATGGCTGCATAGTACTCCCATGGTGTATATGCACCACATTTTCTTTATCCAGTCTATCACTGATGGGCATTTAGGTTGATTCCATGTCTTTGCTATTGTGAGTAGTGCTGCAATGAATGCATGTGTGCATGTATCTTTATAATGGAATGATTTATATTCCTTTGGATATACACCCAATAGTGGCATTTCTGTGTGGAATGGTATTTCTGCCTCTAGGTCTTTGAGGAATCCCCATGCTGTCTTCCACATGGCTGAAGCAATTTGTACTCCTTTCAACGGTATAAAAGCATCCCTTTTTCTTCACAACCTCACCAGCATCTGCTATTTTTGACTTTTTAATAATAGCCATTCTGACTGGTGTGAGATGGTATCTCATTGTGGTTTTGATTTGCATTTCTCTAATGATGAGTGATGTTGAGCATTTTTAAAATATGTTTGTTGGCCACATGCATGTCTTCTTTTGAAAAGTGTCTGTTCATGTCCTTTGCCCACTTTTTAAAGGGGTTGTTTTTTTTTTTGTAAATTTGTTTAAGTCCCTTACAGATGTGGGATATTAGACCTTTGTAGGATGCATAGTTTGCAAATATTTTCTGCTGTTATATAGATTGTTTGTTTACTCTTTTCATAGTTTCTTTTGCTTTGCAGAGCTATTTTGTTTAATTAGATCCCATTTGGAAATTTTTGCTTTTGTTGCAGTTTATTTTGGTGTCTTTGTCATGAAATATTTGCCCTTGCCTATGTCCTGAATGGTATTGCCTAGGTTGTCTTCCAGTGTTTTTATAGTTTTGGGTTTTACATTTAAGTCTTTGATCCATCTTCGGTTAATTTTTGTGTATGGCACAAAGAAGGGGTCCATTCGCAATCTGCATATGACTAGCCAGTTATCCTAGCACCATTTATTGAATAAGAAATCCTTTCCCCATTGCTTGTTTTTGTCAGGTTTGTGGAAGATCAGATTGTTATAGGTGTGCTGTCTTATTTCTAGGTTCACACACAATTAAACAACCAGATCTCATGAGAATTCACTTACTATTGTGGGGACAGCACTAAGCCATGAAGGATGCACCCCCATGACCCAAACATCTCCCACCAGGCCCCACCTCCAACATTAGAGATTACATTTCAACGTGAGATTTGGGTGGAACAAATATCCAAACCATATCAAGCCACTATGACAAAGACATTATTATCACACCATATAGTTCAGAATTAAGAACATGAAAATCATATCATGATGCAAAATTATGATCAGGAAATGGGTCAAAATACCAGGTTATTGGGAAGAGAAGTTAGAAATCAAGGAATAGTAAGCAGTATGTAGAGTATTAGAGGCACATCCCTAAATTGAAGTTAAGACAGGTAGGAATCCTAAACTGGAAAAAGAGAGAACTAGAGAAGCAAATCACCAACATAGAAAATAAGGTTTATGAAGGTGCTAGTGTTTATAGTGGTGGTTTTGATGGATGTGGCAGTAAGTCATTTCCTCTATCTTGACCTTGCATGTTAGATTAACCTCAGCATACTCAAGCATCTTTAACTAGCTTTTCTCTCTGCGGAGTTCAGGCAGAGTCAGAGATGGCACAATCTCTGATTTTTGACTTATCAAAGAATGAGGAAGCTTATTCATGGGACACATATGCATTTATTACCAACTCATTGTGGTGAAATATGAGGTCTAGTGCAATTGGGCAATGGTCTCTAAACCTAATCAATGCTAATTCTAAACTATGTCAAACCAAAGGACAATAAGTATTTAAATGAATTAGTCTCTGGCAGTTCCTCTAACTATCCAGATTTTTGGTATTCTGTATTCCGAACATATGAACTGTATCCTGAAGTCTATTATAACAAATACAATTTAGTATAAGACAGTAATGACAATTTAAAGTGTTTTCTATCAGCCATCAGAAAGGTGATATTTAGGCCATTTCTAAATTTATATCAGAAATGTTAAATGGAAAATGCAGTTAATCAGTGGATTAAATACTCAAACCCAAAGGATGCATGACAAATGGATCTTAAGAATACACAATTTTTTGTTAAATATTGACTTTTTCCTTTAAAAAATATTTTGGTGGATTCACTTCCAAACCATGATTAAAATGCTCATGACATTTTTGTTTCTAGTGTTTCTAAAGGTTTAAAACAAATTTCTCCTTTCTTCTTATCACAAGAATTTCATTATATACAGAAATAACAGAAAACATATTTGTCTTCTATTGAGGGACAAACCAATGTTTTATGAACATAACATTTGAGATACACATGAACCTTGTTTTTTACAAGTTGTGGAGAAGGTAGGTTAGATTTGAGCAGCTTGACATTATGTGAATTAGAATCAATCCTCTTATTTATTCATCTGCAAAAGTGTCTTATCTAGTGAAACAGTTTAGTGTACTATAAAATGGAACTCTAAGTCAGATCATCTGTGTTTTGTTTTTATATGGCCTGCTTATGAAGTTTGTGACTCTGGATAAGTCATCTAATCATTCAGAGCTTTAGTTTACTCACTCGTTAAATGAGAATAATAATAATAAAATATCTGTCAATTTGTGTGCCAAATGGAGATAATAATAATAAGTGAAAGCTTTGTGCAAAATTTAAGTGGTAATATTACTGCTATTTCATTGTTATGTGTCATTCCTCCCTTATTTTTTACTGGTTGTGCTGATAATTATGGCAACTGTTTCTTGGGAGAGGGGAATTAATTACTGGAGACTAGTGCAAGATATCAGTTACTGTAAAATTCACATAACACAAACAAGTGAACCTAATATGGCAAACTGTTAGTTGAACTACCTTGATAGCCTTTTGGATAGAATGGAGATACTGTAGTTAAATGAAAATACAAGTAGGTGGGTCTATAAATGCTTGAATGACTAGTCTTAATAAATCATTGAAGAGTTGATATTAACCTAGTGAGAGAGATTTCTTTTTTCAAAATTGAATTTCAAAAATACCAATATTTTACTTTTGTAATTGGGAAAATGAAACATTTCAGAAATTCTAGATAAAACGTTGAAAATAAATATAGTACAATGTAAGCAATAGTAAATGACAATATGTTATGTTAAAATATAAAGTTTCAAATTTCATATAAATGTTCTAAAGCAAATAAAAAATCATTTTCAATATTTCATTTTCCTCAGTTTTATAACAATTTATCATAAGAAGACAACATAAAATACACTTATGACATTTTTAATTGTGCAATACAGTATTGTTGACCATAGGTACAATGCTGAACAGCGTATATCTAGAACTTATACATCTTGCTTACTTGAAACTTTATGTCTGTGGATTACTAACTCCCTAGTTGCCTCTTCTTTGGCTGCTGGCAGCGATCATTACATTCTTTAATTTTATGAATTTGACCATTTTGGATAAACCATATAAGTGAAATCATGCAGTATATTTCTTTTTGTTGCTGGCTTATTTCACTTAGCATAATGTTCTCAAAGCATATCCATGTTTTTACATATTACACAATTTCCTTCTTTTTAAGGGCAGAAGAGCTTTCAAGTATCTGTATATCTTACATTATCTATTCATCTGTTGATGGACATTTAGGTTGTCTCTACATTTTGGCTATTGTGAATAGTGCTGCAGTGAACACGAGAGTGCTAATGTTTCTTCAACATCTTGATTTCTTTCTGAAAAATTTTTATTTTAAGTTCAGGGGTACATGTGCAGGATGTGCAGGTTTGTTACACAGGTAAATGTGTGTCATGGGAGGTTGTAGTACAGATTATTTCATCACCCAGGTATTAAGCCTAGTGTCCTCTAGTAATTTTTCCTGATCCTCTCTCTCCTCCCACCCTCCATCCTCTGGTAGGTCCAGTATGTGTTGTTTCCCTTTATGAGTCCACGTATTCTTATCAGTTAGCTTCCACTTATAAGTGAGAACATGTGGTATTTGGTTTTCTATTCCTGTGTTGGTTTGCTAAGGATAATGGCCTTCGGCTCCATCTATGTCTTTGCAAGGGACATGATCTCATTCATTTTTATGGCTGCATCGTATTTCACAGTGTATATGTACCACATTTTCTTTATCCAATTATCATTGATGGGCATTTAGGTTGATTCCATGACATTGCTGTTGTGAATAGGGCTGCAATGAACATATGTGTTCATGTGACTTTATATTCCTTTGGGTTTACACCCAATAATGGGATTGCTGGGTCAAATGATATTTCTGTCTCTAGGCCTTTGAGGAATCTCCACACAGTTTTCCACAATGGCTGAAGTAATTTACACTTCTTCCAACAGTGTAAAAGTGTTCGTTTTTCTCCACAGCCTCACCAACATGTGTTATTTTTTGACTTTTTAGTAGTAGCCATTCTGACTGCTGTTGGATAGTATCTTATGGTGGTTTTGATTTGCATTTCTGTAATTATCAGTGATGTTGATCTTTATTTCATATGCTTGTTGGCCTCATGCATGTCGTCTTTTGAGAAGTGCAAGATCTTGATTTCAAATTTTTTGGACAGGTACCCCAAAATGGAGTTGTCAGATCATATAGTAATTGTGTTTTTAATTTTGGGGGGGAGACCTTAACACTGTTTTCCATAGGTGTTGCACAATTTTGCATTTCCAGCAACAACATATCAGGGTTCTAATTTCTTCACATTCTCTCCATCATTTGCTGTCCTTTTTTTTTTTTTTTTTTCCTTTTCTTTTGTTTTTGATAATAGCCAGCTTATATGTGTAAGGTGTTATCTCATTGTGGTTTTGATTTGCGGGGGATTTCTTTTAAGATTACTCTATTTTTGGTGCTGTCCAATGCAGTTTTTATCAGTCATTTGGGTGAAGATATTAATGAGATGATAATCAAATATGTGGAGAAATAGCTCAAATTCAGAATCTCAAAAGATCATGAGAATCCAGAATGTTGGGCTGAAACTATCAAAATGAAATTTAATGGAGATAAATGTAAAGATCTACAATTTATTTCTCAAACACAACCCTTCAAGTAAAAGTAGCAGTTATAAAAATGTTCTGAGTATTTGAATTGACTATAAACAGTAGTGATGATGTAGTTAAGTGACGCGAATATGAAGAACTCAAGAACATCAGAGTTACTTGAAGCCCAGAACAACATGGGGAAAGTGTCGTAGGGTTACCATTTTGCTTTATAATATTACAAATGGATGTAGTTTAACTTTACTTCTTCCTGCTGGTCTTGCTGTCTCTGTATTTCCATATTAGAGTTGAGTGGGAAACTGGCATAAGAATCAGGAGAAGTGAGGAAACTGCATCTAAGCTCAAGAAAAGAGTGAGAAAACATGGCTACTTTTATTATGTAGGGAATATATGCCATATATTAATAACATTTGTGTTCTTTGATTTGGACCTTAAATTTCATGATTATTAGAATGTGTAGCATTATGTAAACAAATGATGTTCGTTTTTATAATCAAGATTTTGACTTAATCTGTGTTGTATTCACAGTTCTGGTATGAAGGATTAAAAATAAAAATGTACTAAAAGTTTACAAAATCTAACATTTTGTATAAAATGTAAATTTAAATAAAAATATTTTTTAAAGTTATTTTTAATTCTAAAATATTAAAGTTAATACAACTAAAAAGCAAAATTAATGCCACCATTTCAACCAAAATTATGTAACATTTAAATGTGTTATATTTAATTTTAGTTTTTAATTTTTAATTTTTGTGGGTACATAGTAGGTGTATATATTTATGGAGTATATGAGATGTTTTGATGCAGGCATGCAATGTGAAATAAGCACCTCATGGAGAATGGGGTCCTCATGCTCTGAAGTATTTATTCTTTGTGTTACAAACACTCCAATTACACTTTTAGATATTTTTAAATAAATTATTATTGACTACAGTCGCCTGTTGTGCTATCAAACAGTAGGTCTTACCCATTCTTTCTTACTTTTTTGTTCCCATTAACCACCCTCATCTCTCCCCCAACCCCCCAACACTATTCCAAGCTTCTGGTAGCCATCCTTCTACTCTCTATGACCATGAGTTCATTTGTTTCAAGTTTTTTTGTTTGTTTGTTTGTTTCAATCACTATTATCAAAATATATCTTTTAAAATTTTTTATTTTTTATTTCAATAGGTTTCTGGGGAAGAGCTGGTGTTTGGTTACATGAATAAATTCTTTAGTAGTGATTTCTGAGATTTTGGTGCACCTATCACCTGAGCAGTGTACACTGTACTCAATGTGTAGTCGTTTATCTCTCACCGTCCCCCCACCCTTTCTCCCAAGTCCTCAAAGTCCAATGTATCATTCTTATCCCTTTATGTCCTCATAGCTTAGCTCCCAAATATGAGTGAGAACATACGATGTTTGATTTTCCAGTCCTGAGTTACTTCACTTAGAATAATGGTATCCAATTCCATCTGGGGTGCTGCAAATGCCTTTATTTTGTTCCTTTTTATGGCTGAGTAGTATTCCATGGTATATATATATTTGAGGTTTTTTTTTTTTTTCTCTTTTTTTTTTTTGTAGACTCTGGATATTAATCCTTTGTCAGATGTATGGATTGTGAAGATTCTCTCACTCTATGAGTTCTGTTAAGTATGCTGATTATTTTGCTGTGCAGAAGCATTTTAGTTTAATTAAGTTCCATCTATTTATCTTTGTTTTAATTGCATTTGCTTTTGGGTTCTTGGTTATGAAGTCTTTGCCTAAGCCAACGTCTAGAAGGAGTTTTCTGATGTTATCTTCTAGAATTTTTATGGTCTCAGGTCTTAGATTTAAGACTTTGATACAGCTTGAGTTAATTTTTGTGTAAAATGAGAGATGAGAATTCAGTTTCATTCTTCTACATGTGGCTTGCCAATTATCCCAGAACCATTTGTTGAATAGAGTGTCCTTTCCCTACTTTAAGTTTTTGTTTGCTTTGTCGAAGATCAGTTGGCTGTAAGTACTTGGGTTTATTTCTGGGTTCTTTATTCTGTTCCATTGGTCTATGTGCCTATTTTTATATGAGTCCCATGCTGTTTTGGTGACTATTGCCTTAGAATATAGTTTGTGTCAGAAAATGTGATGCTTCCAGATTTGTTCTTTTTGTTTAGTCTTGCTTTGGCTATGTGGGCTGTTTTTTGGTTCCACTGACCTTCTCCAGTGGAGATAGCAGGGGAGTGAAGTAGACTCTGTGAGGGTCTTTGGTTGTGTTTTTGTTTAGTGGGCTGGTTTTATGTTGGTTTACCTCCAGCCAAGAGGTAGGCACTTTCAAGAGTTCATCATCTGTGGTCCTATAAGGAGGATGCAAACTTGCCCTAGGGACACCTGGTTAAGTATTCAGGTTTCTCAGGTAGTGGGAAGGGCAATAGAGGTCCCAAGAGAGTATGTCCTTTGGCTGTGCCTACTAGGGAGAGTAGAGAAAGACCACCAGTTAGGGAAGGGCAGGGATGGGCATGTCTGAGCTCAGCCTCTTCTTGGACAGGGCTTGCTGTAGCTGCTGTGGGTGATGGGGGTGTAATTCCCAGTCCAATGCTGTTATATTCCCAGGAGGATTATGGCGGCCTCTGCTGAGTCATACAGGCTGCCAGAAAAGTGGGGGAGACCTGACAGTCACAGGCCACACTCCGCTCCCATGCAGCTCACAGTCCTAAAGGCCAGTCTCACTCCCACCATACCCCACCCAACAGCACCAAGTCTATTTCCAGGCAGCCAGTGATCAGGGCTGAGAACTTGCCCCAGACCATGAGCCTCCCCACTGAAAAAGCAAGTGAACTCACAGGTTTTCTGCATCTCAGGGAGCCTGCAGCAGTGATCCAGTTCCTTCAAAAGGTCTGTGGATTCTCCTGACTTTCCTCATATGTTCCTGTGGTAGTTCTTGGAACTACAGTTTATGATGTGAGTATCCACATGCTACTCTGTCCATCCGAGTGGAAGCTGCTAGCTAGTCCTGCCTCAAAATATATCTTGATTACCTGTTTTGAGTTTTAGGTGCCACAAATAAGTGACAATTTGTGATGTTTGTCTTTCTGTGCCTGGCTTATTTCACTTGGCATAATGATCTCCAGTTCCATCTATGTTTTTGCAAATTACAGGATCCCATTCTCTTTTGTGGATGAATAATACTCCGTTGTGTAGAAATACTACATTTTCCTAACACAGTAAAACCCCATCTCTACTAAAAATACAAAAAATTAGCCAGGCATGGTGGTGGGCGCCTGTAATCCCAGCTACTCTGGAGACTGAGGCAGGAGAATCCCTTGAACCTGGGAGGCAGAGGTTGCAGTGAGCCGAGATTGCACCATTGCACTCCAGCCTGGGTGACAGAGTGAGACTTCGTCAAAAAAAAGAAAGAGAGAGAGAGAGAGAGAGAGCAGGGGGGTGGAGAGAGAGAGAGAGAGAGAGAAAGAAAGAAAGAAAAAGAAAGAAGGAAAGAAAGAAAGAAAGAAGAAAGAAAAGAAAGAAAGAAAGAAAGAAAGAAAGAAAGAAAGAAAGAAAGAAAGAAAGAAAGAAAGAAGAAAGAAAGAAAAGAAATATCACATTTTCCGTATTCATTCACATGTTGGATGGATGCTTAGGTTGATTCCAAATCTTAGCTGTTGTGAACAGTGCTGCAACAATCCTCTCTCTCTGTCTGTCTCTGACTTCCTTTCTTTTTGGTATATATTCAACAGTGGAATTGCTGGATCCTCTGGTAGCTCTATTTTTAGGTTTGTTTTGTTTTGTTTTGTTTTAGAAACCTCCAAACTGTACTTCATAGTGCTTGTACTGGCTTACATTTCCACCAACAGTGAACAAGAGTTCCCTTGCCATCATTTGGTAATGCCTGTCTTTTGGATGTAAGCCATTTTAACTGGGGTGAGATGATATCTCACTGTAGTTTTGATTTGCATTTCTCTGATAGTCAACAATATTGAGCACATTTTCATATGCCTGTTTCCCATTTGTATATTTTCTTTGAGAAATGCCTACTAAAATTTTTTGCCCATTTGTGGTTCAGATTATTAGATTTTATCCTATAGAGTTCTTTGAGCTCCTTATATATTCTGCTTATTAAATCCTTGTCAGATGGGTAGTTTGCAAATATTTTCTCCCATTCTGTGGGTTGTCTCTTGACTTTGTTGATTGTATCCTCTCTGGCTGGGGCTGTTTTAAATGCTCCCTCTCTCAGTGGGCATCAGTTGAGTTTGCCCCGTTTTCATTTTTGCTCCAACAAAACAGCACTGAGTTTAGTGCCTCATGATTACTGTGCTCTTCCTCTCTCAAGGCCCAGAGATGCTCTCCATACCACACTGCTGCTGCTGGCATGGGGTGAGAGGGTGGAAGGGTTGCTGGGGGATGGAGGGTTGGCATCAGTGATTCAAGACTGTTTTTCTTCTATCTCTTAAGTGCCTCTTTCAATGATATGAAGATAAAACCAGGTACTATGAGCACTCACCTGAGTTTTGGTTCTTATGAAGGTATTTTTTCTGTATAGATAGTTCTTAACTTGATGTCTTTGTAAAGGGGATGATTGGTGGAGCTTTCTATTCTGCCATCTTGCCTTGCCTCCAGTCTTTATTTTATTAAGGACTTCAAATGATTGGATCAGGTCCACCCACATTATGGAAGGTAATATGTTTTACTCAAAGTCCACTGATTTGAATGTTAATCCCATATGAAAAACACCTTCACAGAAACATCTAGAATTATGTTTGACCAACTATCTGGGAACCATGATCCAGCAAAGCTGTCATACAAAATTAACCATCACATCTACTTTGTTTTAAAGTTCTGAAGTTCTTCATACTTAAATCTCTGAGTTTGCTACTTAAATAAGAGGCATAAACTACTTGATAGAATTAACTAGAATTAAAAATATAGCATAGAAACATTAATGAAACTCCCTTTAAGACATGCTTTATAACCTCACATTAGAACAGCAATGTTTCAATTCATTCAACAAAATATTTTCAACCATCTAAAACCTGCCAATGCAACATCATGCTGTACACTGAAGATGATATGGAGAGCATAAACAAGCATGGCACCTGCCCTCATGGTATTATAGTTTGGTGAGCTGATGTAAGCAGATATCAACCAAAGGTTCACATAAATAAATGTAAAGTTACAACTGGAATGAATGCTAAGATGTATATAGTACTTTGAAATCTTTTTATGAGACTTCAGTCTGAATGATTCAAAAGCAACATTTGTGCTGAGATATGATGGTTGATGAGACATTAACTAGGCAAAAAGTTTGAGGAAACTAGCGTGTGCTACCACCTGTATTGGGAGGAAACATGGTGAATATGAGTGTCTGAGAGAAGGCTAGTGTAGTTAGAAAGAGAATAAGCGAGACATGATTCAAATAATGTAGATGTGTTTACGGACAGAACCATCAGAAGTCTTGATGAGCATATTAAGGAATCTTGCCTTAACCCTAAGCATTAAAGGAAAACACTAAAGATTTTTAAGCAAGGGGTAAACATCAGCAGATTTTCTTTCAAACACTCCATTCTGACTGTGGAGAACAGATGGAAGGGAGTGCAAAAAGGATGGAAATTAAACCAATTAATAAGTTATTAATTTTTAGAGCAAAAGAAAATGAAAGCTAAGATTAAGGAGGTGGTCGTAGAGATGGAAAGAAGTAGATGTATTGAAGAGATGTTCAAGTTGATTCAATGATGAACTATAATATGGAGTGAAAGAGACAGAACATTTGAATATGTGGTCTTGAAGCTCAGAGGAGAGGTTTGTTCTGGAAATATGCAATTTTGAGTAATTTTCCTATAAGTGGAAAATATTTCCACAGTTTTTGCCCTCTTCATTTTCTTAATCAGAAAAACCAAGAAATAGGTGGATTGATTTTTCCAAAGTTATGTAGCTTAAAGTAAACTGCCTACATTGAGACTCTAGGTATTTTAATCCATAGATTGCAATTAAGCACACACACACACACACACACAAACACATGCACTCCATATGGTTGCACTTTAGGAATCTGGATCATACTGCAGGTGTGAATAAATTTAAAATAATTTTTCACTAGGAATGAATTATAACATTAAGAGTATAATGCTTATTTTTATAAGGTAACATACTAATTCTATACTGAGTATCCTGAGCTGTATAGTAGACAGAAACCTCCTAATGTAAAAACTGTATGGTCTTTTTAAAATGCCACTCAAATAACCATGTGACTGACTTTGGAATTAGAATGTTTAAATGAAAACAAGTCATTTCACATATTCTGACGTAAATTAGTCCCAGGGGAAATCTCTTCAAATGGAATTTTTAAGGTTTCTTTGAACTGACTCCTATAATTTCCCAGGGGAGAAAAAATGAATAGCAAATAATTTACCTATGAAAGAGTTACTTAATTATAACCCCATATGCCCAATATCTTGATTTACATAATTTATTTTGAGATGCAATGCCTGTTCTTTTCCTTAGCCTGAAAATATAATCACATTTTAAATTCCACTCTTTTAATATCCATAAAAGTGTTGGCTATTTGCTGAGTACCAAGTATTGTGTTAGGTATTGTGGATAATTACAACTGCAAAACAAAACAAAAGCTTATGTCATGATTCTTGCACTTAATATATATTCAAACTTATTGAGACTAGACTTTGATTAAAACTTTACAACAATATGTAAGTATATATTCTAAAACTTAATAAATGATATTGACTATCAATTATATTGAAATTCCCAGAAGGGAGATTAACCTCTCTCATCTACTAATTTGGATAGCTTCATGAAGAAAGAGGGACTTGAGCTAGGAAGTAAAAGAGAATTGGACATTTTTGTCCCATTGTCTCCCTGCCCTTATATTTTGAACAGAACCTAGCTCATCCATAATCCCTGCCATCACGTTTTGCTCTACATGTTTCCTATGCCCCTCACCCTACCAGCTCATGGTTGCCTATCTGACCCATGAAAAATCAATACAATGACTGTTCAGTGACCCATACTGTGGGCTGGTACAAAGAAATCAGCGGGGCCAACCAGATTCCTGGTCTCTAAATTTTCACTTAAGAGTACTGACAGATTGAAATGTTAGCAGAGGAAATCTTGATATATGGGATAGTTAGACAGGCTATGATAACCATTTCCAAGACTGTCTTATAAGGAAGTAGGAAATGTGAGGTGGCAGAAAATTTGAAGAAGCAGAAAAGTCTATTTGGTAGAGAGAAGAAAGAAAAAAAAAGTAAATGCACAGAGTGAGATTTAAAGTAGGAAATCAGAAGTGGAAAGACCATTATGGCCCATGAGAGATAAACAGAGGATAGCCAATTTTCAGAGCTTCCTCAGTTACTAGTGACTTCCAAGTTAAAATTTTAGTTTTAGTACACACATTTTCTTACAATAAATTTCCTCACTACCTTATTGATGTTACTTAGACTAGCTGCATTTATTGCACTATAAAGAACCAAATTAAAATAGAAAATTTCTATTCAGATAAGTATAGAAGATGGGTGTGTTTCAAGTAGGAGGGTATAATATAAACTAATGTATGCAGGAATAGGAATATAGTATGTTAGGGGGACTGGTAACATGATAACGTTGGCAAATGTTGAAAGTGTGCATTGAAGGAGTGATAAGATTAGCTATATAGGATGGGCTGAAATTCTAGTACCCTTGCAAAATAAGTTGAATAATTTGGTTGAAATTACATTGTTTGTTGATTATGGCACTCTAATCCTTTGAACATGGTTTAACTGTAATGTAAACTTAAGAGTAAAAACAGTTTAATAATGCTGAAAAGAAAATAACATCGTTTTTATTACCTTTCCAAAAATACTATTGTCAATATAAGCCTTATAAAACCTCCAAATTTGCTTTTACTAGAAATTCCATAAAGATTTTAATTAAATAATTTTATGGAGAAATGCTTGGCTGAGTTGCTTCAGAATTCTTCCTAAATTTCAAGTTTATGCATTGCATAGTAACTGATTGTGGTAAACAAAGCTCAGACCAATTTTTTAGCATAGGGATGCTGCAAGTGTATTCCTAAGACAAGAATAAAGTCTGGAGCTATGTGGACACTTTGGAGCTCTGATGAAACATAGATAGCGATAGCTTTACAAAATTCTTCTTTATTACATTCACCAGGATGGGAATATCATGGAATTGTTGCACTCTGTAATATACTGCTCACTGTCTTTTGTCAATAAGAGAATCTTTAATCCAAGCACTCTTTAAAAATGTGCTGTATTTTCCCAAGAAGAGGTATGCAAATGAAATGTCACTAAATCTAAAGCATAATATTTGTCCGCTTATTACTACTTTGTTGCATCCCATTTTTTTTCGCTTTTTAATTTTTAATTTGTTTGGGTACATAATAGCTGTATATATGGAGTACATCATATGTCTTGATACAGGAATACAATGCATAATAATTACATCAGGGTAAATGGGATATCCATCACCTTAAGCACTTATCATTTCTTTTTGTTACAAACATTCTAAATATACCCTTTTAGTTATATTGAAATGTACAATAAATTATTGATGACTATAATCACCCTGTTGTGCTATCAAATACTACATCTTATTCATTCTATGTAACAATATTTTTGTGCCCATTAACCATCTCCACTTCTTCCTATCCCACTACCCTTCTCAACAGCTGGTAATGATCATTCTACTCTGTATCTCCATGAGTTCAATTGCTTTAATTTGAAGCCCCCACAAATGAGTGAGAACATGCAAAGTTTGTCTCTTTGTGCTTGGCTTATTTCAGTTAACATAATGTCCTCCAGTTCCATTCGTGTTGTTATAAATGCCAGAATTTCATTTTTATGAAGCATTTCATTTTTACCAGCTGAATAGTACTCCATTGTGTATAGGTTCCACATTTTCTTTGTTCATTCATTTGTCGATGGACATTTATGTTGCTTTCAAATCTTGGCAATTGTGAATAATGCTGCAATAAAGAAGGGAGAGCAGATGTCTCCTCAATATACTGATTTCCTTTGTTTTGAGTACACACCTAGCAGTGGGATTGCTGGATTATATGGCAGTTCTATATTTAGTTTATTGTGAAACCTCCACAATGTTCTCCAAGTGGCTGTGTGAATTTGCATTCCCACGAACGGTGTACAAGGATTCCCTTTCTTATTTCCTCACCAGCACTTGTTATTGCTGGTCTTTTGAATGAAAACCATTTTAATTGGGCTGAGATGATATCTCACTATAGTTTTAATTTGTATTTCTTTCATGATCAGTGACGTTGGGCAACTTCTCATATACCTGTTTGCTATTTTTATTTCTATACTTTTATTTATTCATCTCATTTATATATTTATTTTCATTACTTGTTATTGGTCTGTTCAGGATTTAGATTTCTTCCAGGTTCAATCTCGGTAGATTGTACATGTCTAGGAATTTGCCCATTTCTTCAAGATTTTTCAATTTATTGGCATATAGTTGCTCATAATAGCCCACTAATGATCATTTGAATTTCTGCATTATCAGTTGTAATGTCAACTTTTTCATTTCTGATATTTTTCATTTAGATTTTTTTCTTTGTCAGTCTGGTTAAAGATTTGTCAATTTTGTTCAACTTTTAACAAAACCAACTTTGTGTTGCACTAATCTTTTGTATTGCTTTCTTCATCTCAATTTTGTTTATTTCTGTTCTGATCTTGATTATTTCTATTCTTCTACTAATTTTGGGTTTGGTTTGTTCTTGATTTTCTAGTCCTTTAAGATGCATCATTAGATTATTTAAAGTTTTTCATCTTTTTAGATGTAGGCACTTATAGCTATAAACTTCCCTCTTACCACTGCTTTTGCTGAATCCCATAGGGCTTGCTATGTTTTGTTTCCATTATCATTTATTTCAAGAAAGTTCTCAATTTCTTTCTTCATTTTTTTATGACCCACTAGTTATTCAGAAGCATATTGTTTAATTTCCATGTGTTTCTACTGTTTCCCAAATTCCTCTTGTTATTGATCTGTAGTTTTATTCCATTGTGGTCAGAGAAGATGCTTGATATTATCTCAGTTTTTTGAACATTTTAAGACTTGTTTTGTGACTTAATATATGGTCTATTTTTGAGAATGATCTATGTGCTGAGGAAAAGAATGTGTATTCTTCAGCCATTGGATTAAGTGTTCTGTAAATATATGTTAGGTCCATTTAGTCTATAGTGCAGATCAAGTCTGATGTCTCTTTGTTGATTTTATACCTGAAAGATGTATCCAATGCTGAAAGCAGGGTGTTAAAGTCCAGGTATTCTTACTCTGTGGTCTTCTCTTTATTTTTTCTTTTTCTCTTGCCTTCCTTTTCATGAAGATAATTTTCTCTGTTGATATGGTTTAGTTTCTTGTTTTTCAATTTTTGTGTATTCATGGTATGCTTTTTGGTTTTAGGTTACTGTGAGGCTGGCAAATACTCTTATAACCCATTATTTTAAGATGATAACAGTTTAATATTGGTTGTGTAAACAAACAAGCAAGAATAAAACTAATAAAGACTGTATGCCTTAACCTCATACACCTACTTTTAAAGATTTTGTTATTTCTATTTATATCTCATTGAATGTCTATATATTGAAAACTTGGACAGATGTGGTGGCTCACGCCTGTAATCCCAGCACTTTGGGAGGCTGAGGTGGGTTGATCACCTGAGGTCAGGAGTTCAAGACCAGCCTGGCCAGCATGGTGAAACCCCATCTCTATAAAAAATACAAAAATTAGCCGGGCGTGGTGGTGCCTGCCTGTTATCCCAGCTACTTGGGAGGCTGAGGCAGGAGAATCACTTGAACTCAGGAGGCAGAGTTTGCAGTGAGCCGAGATTGCACCACTGCACTCCAGTCCGGGCAACAGAGTGAGACTTCCTCTCAAAAACAAAAACAGAAAAACCTTATTGTAATTTTATTTTGTGATTAGTTCATCATTTAGTCTTTCTACTAAGATAACAGTAGTTTACACACCACAGTTATAGTGTTATAATATTCTGTGTTTTTCTGTGTACTTACTATTACCAGTGTGTTTTGTTTCATTGCACAATTTCTTATTGCTCATTAACATCCTTTTCTTTCTCATTGAATTACTCCCTTTAGCATTTTTTTATAGGACAGCTCTGGAGTTGATTAAATCCCTCATCTTTTGTTTGTCTGGGAAAGGCTTTATTTCTCCCTCATGTTTGAAGTATCTTTTCACCGGATATACAATTCTATGGTAAACGTTTTTTTGTTTGTTTTGTTTTGTTTTTGTTTGATTTTTTCGTTCAGCACATTAAATATGTCATGCTACTCTCTCCTGATCTATAAGGTTTCCACTGAAAAGTCTGCTACCAGACATATTGAAGCTCTATTGTATGTTGTTTCTTTTCTCTTGCTGCTTTTAGAATCCTTTCTTTATTCTTGACCTTTGGGAATTTTCTTATTAAATGTCTTGAATGTCTTGAGGTAGTCTTCTTTGGCTTAAATATGCTTGGTGTTTTATATTTATAACTTTCTTGTATTTGAATCTTAATATCTTTCTCTAGGTTTGGAAAGCTCTTTGTTATTATCCCTTCGAGTAAACTTTCTACCCACATCTCTTTCTCTACCTCCTCTTTAAGGCCAATAACTCATAGACTTGCCCTTTTTAGGCTATTTTCTAGACCCATAGGTGTGCCTCACTATTATTAATTGTTTCTTCTCTTGTCTCCTCTGACTGTATTTTAAAATAGCCTGTATTCAAGCTCATTAATTTCTTCTTCTGCATAATCAATTCTGCCATTAAAAGACTCTGATACATTCTTTTTTTCTTTTTTATTAGATTTTAGGTTCTAGGGTACACATGCACAACGTGCAGGTTTGTTACATATGTATACATGTGCCATGTTGGTTTGCTGCACCCATTAACTCGTCATTTACATTAGGTATTTCTCCTAAAGCTATCCCTTCTTTACTATGTCAGTTGCATTTTTCAGCTCCAGAATTTCCACTTGATTCTTTTTAATTAATTTAATCTATTTTTTAAATTTATCTGAAAGAATTCAGAATTCTTTCTCTGTGTTATGTTGAATTTTTTTTCTCAATACGGCTATTTTGAATTCTGTGCTTGAAAGGTCACATATCTCTATTTCTCCAAGATTGGTCCCTGGTACCTTATTTAGTTCTTTTGGTGAGGTCATGTTTTCCTGGATGGTGTTGATGCTTGTCAATGTTCTTTATTGTCTGGACATTGAAAAGTTAGGTATCTCTTGTAATCTTCTCAGTCTGGGTTTTTTGTACCCATTCTTCTTGGGAATGCTTTCCAGATAGTCAAAAAGACCTGAGTGTTGTGATCTAAGCTGTATTTTCTTTAGGGGGCACCCAAGTCCAGTAACACTGTAGTTCTTGCCTACTCACAGAGGTATTCCCTTGATGATCTTGGATAAGATCTCAAAGAATTCTCTAGATTATCAGGCAAAAACTCTTGTTATCTTCCCTTACTTTCTCCCAAAAAATTGAAATATCTTTCCCTCTGTTATGAGCCACGTGGAGCTGGGTATGGTATGGCACAAGCATCCCTATGGCCATCAGCACTCAGACTGTGCTGGGTCAAACCTGATGCCTGCACAGTACTGGGTCTCACCCAAGGCCTGCTGTAACCTCTCCCTGGCTGTGACCTATATTTGTTCCAGGCCCTGTGACTCTACAATCAGTCAGTGGCAAATCCATCCAGGCCTGTGTGTTTCCTTCAGGGCAGCAAGTTACCACAGTTCCGGGTGTGTCCAGAGGTGCTGTCTGGGAGCCAGGGTCTAGAGTCAAAAACGTTAGAAGTGTACTTGGTGTTCTTTTGTACTGTTGCCGATCTGGAACTCAAATAACAAGACACTTTCCTTTCCACTCTTTTCTTTCCTTACCAAAGGCAAATGAGCCTCACCCAATGGCTATAGCCACCACAGCCTCATGAAGAGTACGGCCAGACTACCACTGATGTTCCTTTAAGGCTCAAGGGCTTTTAAGGGAGCTTGTGGTGAATGCTGCCTGGCCAGGGCCTCACCCTTTAAGGCAGTAGGCTCTCCTCTGTCATGGGGCAGCTCCAGAAATGCCATTCAAGGCTCAAGTCCTAGAATCATGGACCCCAAGAGGCTGGTTGGCATTGTACCCTCCTGTGGCTGAACTGTTACCTAAGGTGGAAGATAAGTCCCTTTTTTTTTTTTCCTCCACTTTTTACAAATGGAAGGAGTTTCGCCCCACAGATACCACAACTCGGAGTGTGCTGAGTCTCCCCTGAACCCGGCAAGTCTGAGGGTCTCACCTAAGACCCTCAATGTAGTACTCGTAGTACCTGGGTATCACTGCTTTTCTTTCAGGGCCCAAGGGCTCTTCAGTTAGCAGGTAATGAATGCTGACAGGACTGAATCAGCAGGTTCTCTTTTGGCCCAGGGTGTGTCTAGAAATGTCATAGGTGAAGTAGGTCGCGGAAAGACATGACTCTGACATGTGCCCTATCCTGCTGTGGCTTAAGTGGTATCCAAGAGGCCAGAAACAGTTTTCCCCACTCTTCCCTCTCCTCTCCTCTCCTCTCCTCTCCTCTCCTCAAGTAGTGGAAAATGATCTCTTTCAGAGCCATGAGCTTTGCAGTGTGGGATTAGGGGAGGGATGATGCCAGTACTCTCTTATTCACTGCAGACAATCCCTCCCCCAGGACACTGTCTCTGGGCCAAGTTAGGCACAAGGGCTCACCTAGGATTTTCAGTCCTTGTTGCCTATACTGCCTTTCAAGTATATTTAATGCTCCAGAGCAATTTAGTCCATGGTGGTAGGCTTGCCTGAACTCAATTTTGTATATTTTTTGGTTTAAAGTCACCATGAGGCTTGCAAATACTATCTCATAAACTTTTATGCTGATAACAACTTACCACTGTTTGCAAAAACAAACAAGCAAGCAAGCAAAGCAAAACTTAAAAAAAGACTGTACCTTAACTTCATCCGCCCTCTTTTTAACTTTTTGTTGTTTCTATTTATGTTTTATTGTCCTAAGTCTTGAAAAGTTGTTGTAGTTATTATTTTTGATTGGTTCATCATTTAGTCTTTCTACTTAAGATAACAGTAGTTTATACACCACAGTGTGCAAACTCTTCCAGTGTTATACTATTCTGTGTACTTACTATTACCAGTGAGTTTTGTACCTTCAGATGATCTCTTATTGCTCACTAATATCCTTTTCTTTCTGACTGAAGAATTCCTTTAGCATTTTTCATAGAATAGGGCTGGTGTTGATGAAATCTCTTAGTTTTTATTTGTCTGCTAAAGGTTTTAATTCTTCATATTTGAAGGATATTTTCACTGGATAAACTGTTCTAGAACAAACATTTTTTCCTACAGAACTTTAAATATGTCTTGTTGCTCTCTCATGGTCTCTAAGGTCTCCACTGAGAAGTCTGCTGCCAGACATATTAAGGATCTGTTGCATGTTATTTGTTTCTTTACTCTTGCTGCTTTTAGAATCCTTTCTTTATCTGTGACCTTTGGGAGTTTGCTTGTTAAATGTCTAGAGGTAATCTTCTTTGGCTTAAATATGCTTGGTGTTCCATAACCTGCTTGTACTTAAATATTGATATCTTTCTCTAGGTTTGGGAATTGCTCTGTTATTATCCCGTGAGTAATCTTTCTACCCCTATCTCTTTCTCTGCCTCCTCTTTAAGACCAATAACGGTTAGATTCGTCATTTGCTTTCTGTTTGATTTTTAGAAGTTATTTTATCTCTTTGTTAAATTTTCTGATTAGTTTTTGAATTCCTTCTCTGTGTTATCTTGAATTTCTTTGTTTCCTCAAAACAGCTATTTTGAATTATCTGTCTGAAAGGTTACATATATCTGTCACTCCACCCTTGGTCCCTGATGGTTGATGTAGTTCACTTGATGAGGTCTTGTATTCCTGGATGGTCTTGATGCTTGTGGATATTCATCTGTTTCTGAACACTGAAGAGTTAGGAATTTATTGTAGTCTTCACAGTTTGGGCTAGTTGTACTCATCTTTCTTGGGAAGGCTTTTCAAGTATTCAAAAGTAATTGAGTGTTGTGATCTAAGTCTTTGGTCACTGAATCTGTATGTGTAATGCATCTGTGTGGGTATTGGGGAGCTCCTCAGTGTCACTAAAGCTGTAACCCTTGCAGACTTGTAGAGGAAATGCCTTAATGTCTTCACTAAGACCCAAGAGTTTTGCTTGAATTAACAGGGAGATACTCTCGTTCTCTTTCTACACTTTTCCACAAACAAATGGAGTATCACCATGCTGAGCTTCCTGGAGGTGCAGAGGGGTGCCACTAGCACTCTCGTGGCTACCAACACTGAGGATGCACTGGGTCAGACATGAAGCCAGCAGAGAACTCAGTCTTGCTTAAGGCCTGCGACAACCACTGCCTGCCTGGCTACTACCAATGTTCAGTCAAGGCCCAAGGGCTCTTCAGTTGGCAAGTGGTGAATCCAGCAAGGCTTGTGTCATTTTTTTCAGGGTAGTGAGTGCCTCCCCAATTCCAGCCCAGGCTGGTCCAGAAATGTCACCCAGAATCCAGGGCCTACAGATGGGAACCTGCTTGGTGCTCTATCCTACTGTGGCTGAGATGGCACAGCTCACCAACAGTGTATAAACGTTCCTTTTCTCTGCAACCTTGCCAGTATCTGTTACTTTTTGACTTTTAATAATACCAATTCTGACTGGTGTGAGATGGTGTCTCCTTGTAGTTTTGATTTACATTCCTCTAATAATTAGTGATGCTGAACATTTTTCCCTATGTTTCTTGACCATATGTATGTCTTCTTTTGAAAACTATCTGTCCTTTACCCACATTTTAATGGGGTTGTTTTTTATTTTCTTGTACGTTTGTTTAAGTTCCTTATAGATTCTGAATATTAGATCTTTGTTGGATGCAGCAAGTAAATATTTTCTACCATCCTATAGATAGTTTGTTTATTCTGCTGATGGTTTATTTTTGTTGTGCAGACGCTCGTTAATTAGATCCCATTTGTCAATTTTTGCTTTTGTTGCAATTGCTTTTGGTGTCTTCTTCATGACATTTTTGCCCATGCCTATGTCTTGAATGGTATTGCCTAGGTTATTTTCCAGGTTTTTTATAGTTTTGGGTTTTATATTTAAGTCCTTAATCCATCTTGAGTTGTTTTTTGTATATGGTGTAAGGAAGGGGTCCCATTTCAGTCTTCTGCATATCCCAGGTATCCCAGCACCATTTATTAAAGAGGGCATCCTTTTCCCATTGCTTGTTTTTGTCAGCTTTGTCAAAGATCAGATGGTTGTAGGTGTGTGGCTTTATTTCTCACATCCCCATTCAGTTCCATTATTCTATGTGTTCTGTTTTTGTACCAGTACCATGCCGTTTTGGTTACTCTAACCCTGTAGTATAGTTTGAAGACAGATAATGTGATGCCTACAGTGCTGTTTTTGTTGCTTAGGAATGCCTTGGCCATTTGGGCTTTTTGTTGTTGTTTCATATGAATTTTAGAATACTTTTTTCTAGTCTGTGAAGAATGTCATTGGTGGTTTGGCAGGAATAACATTAATTCTGTAAGTTGCTTTGGCCATTATGGCCATTTTAACAATATTGATTCTTCCAGCCTAGAATGTTCTTCCATTGGTTGTGTCATTTCTGATTTATCTGAGCAGTGTTTTGTAAGTCTCACTGTAGAGATCTCTCACCTCCCTGGTTAGCTGTATTCCTAGGTATTTTATTCTTTTTGTGGCAATTATAAATGGGATTGCATTCCTGATTTTGGTTTTATCTTGGATGTTGCTGGTACATAGGAATGCTACTTTTTATACATTAATTTTATTCCCTGAAATTTTACTCAAGTTGTTGATCAGTTCAAGGAGCTTTTGGGCAGAGATGATGGGGTTTTCTAGTTATAGAATCATGTCACTTACAAACAGAGATAGCTTGACTCCTTTCCTCCTGTTTGGATGCTTTTTATTTCTTTTTGTTTCCTAACTGCTCTGGCCAGGACTTTCCACAGTATGCTGAATAGGAGTGGTCAAAGAGGGTATCCTTATCTTGTACCATTTTTCAATTGGAATACTTCTAGCTTTTACTCATTCAATATGATTTTGGCTGTGGGTTTGTCATAGGCAGCTCTTATTATTTTGAGGTATGTTCCTTCAATGCCTAGTTTATTGAGGGTTTTTAGCATGAAGCAATGTTGAATTTTATCAAAAGTCTTTTCTGCATCTATTGAAATAATCATATGGCTTTTGTCTTTAGGACTCCTTACATGCTGAATCACATTTATTGATTTGCATATCTTGAACCAAACCTGCATCCCAGGGATAAGCCTACTTGATCAGGGCAAATTAGTTTTTTGATGTGCTTCTGGATTTGGTTTGCTAGTATTTTGCTGAGAATTTTTACATCAGTGTTCATCAAGGATATTGGCCTGAAATTTTCTTTCTTTGTTGTGTCTCTGTCAGATTTTGGTATTGGGATAATGCTGGCCTCATAGAATGAGTTGGGAAGGATTCCCTCTTTCTCCGTTTTTTGGAATAGTTTCAGTAGGAAAGATACTAGCTCTTCTTCATTCATTTGAATGTGAATGTATTTGGTCCGGGGCTTTTTTGGGTTGATATGCATTTTATTATTGATTCATTTTTGCAGCTCATTATTGCTCTATTCAGGGATTCAATTTCTTTCTGTTTCAGTTATGGGAGGTTGTATGTGTTTAGTAATTCACCCATTTCTTCTAGATTTTCTAGTTTGTGTGCATAGCAGTGTTCATAGTAGTCTCTGATGGTTTTGTATTTCTGTGGGGTCATTGGTGATGTCCTCTTTGTCATTTCTGATTGTGTTTATTTGGATCATCTTTCTTTTTTTCTTTATTAGTCTAGCTAGTGGTCTATCTTATTCATCTTTTTCAAACAGAAAACTCCTGGATTTGTTTATCTTTTGCATGGTTTTTCTTATCTCAAGCTCCTTCAGTTTAGCTCTGATTTTGGTTGTTTATTGTCTTCTACTAGATTTGGGGTTGGTTTGTTCTTGCTTCTGTAATTCTTGTAGTTGCGATGTTGGGTTATTAATTTGAGATCTTTCCGAATTTTTGTATGTGGATTTAGTACTGTAAATTTCCCTCTTAACACTGCCTAAACTCTGTCCATAACATTCTGAAATGTTGTATCTTCGTTCTCTTTACTTTCAAAGAACTACTTGATTTCTGCCTTAATTTCATTATTTACTCAAAAGTCATTCAGAAACAGATTATTTGATTTCCATGTAATTGTATGGTTTTGACTGATTTTCTTACTATTAATTTCTATTATTGCTATGCTGTGGTCCAAGAGCATGATCGGTATGGTTTCAGTTGGTTTTTTTTTTTTTTTTTTTTTTTTGCATTTTCTAAAGGTTATTTTATGTCAAATTATGCGGTTGATTTTAGAGTGTGTGCCATGTGCAAATGAGAAGAATGCATATTCTGTGTTTTTGTGTAGAGAGTTCTGTAGATATCTATTATGTCTATTTGGTGAAGTATTGAGTTCAGGTTCAGGTCCTGAATATATTTGTTTAATTCTCTGCCCTGATGATCTGTCTAATATTGTCAGTGGGATGTTGAAGTGTCTCCCACTATTATTGTGTGAAAATCTAAGTGTCTTCATAGGTCTCTAAGAACTTGCTTTAATGAACCTTGGTACTCCTTTCTTGGGTGCACAAATATTTAGGATAGCTAGATCTTCTTGTTCAATCAAACCCTTTACTACTATGTAATACCCTTCTTTGTCTTTTCTGATCTTTGTTGGTTGAAAATATGTTTTGTCTGAAATTAGGATTGCAATCCCTGCTTTTTTTCCTGTTTTCTACTTGCTTGATAGATTTTTTCTTCATCCATTTATTTTGAACCTATAAATGCCATTGCATGTGAGAAGGATGTGTCTCATGAAAATGGCATACCACTGGGTCTTGCTTCTTTCTCCAGCTTGTCACTCTACGCCTTATAGTTGGGGCAATTAGCCCATTTACATTCGAGGTTAATATTGATATGCGTGGATTTGATGTTGTCATTATGTTCTTAGCTGGTTATTATGCAGACTTGTTTCTGTAGTTACTTTATAGTGTCAACGGTCTATGTACTTAAGTTTTGTTTGTTCTTTTTTCTTGGTTTTTGTCTGATTTTTGTTTCAGAGAACCAGTCTTTGAGCTCTGGTATTCTTTTCTCAGTTTGGTCTAGTCTGCTATTAATACTTGTGGTTGCTTTATGCAATTCTTGTAGTGTGGTTTTCAGCTCTAACAGATCAGTTTGGTTCTGTTTTATTTTGGAGATTTCATCTATCAGCTCTGGTATTATTTTACTGTGGTTCTTAGATTCCTTGGATTGGATTTGATGTTCTCCTGAATCTCTATGATCATCATTCCTATTCCTATTCCATATTCTATGTCCATCATTTCACTTATTTTAGCCTGGTTAGGAACCCTTGCTGGGAAACTGCTGCATTCATTTCAGTGAAAGAAGATACTCTGGCGTTTTTAGTTGCCAGCATTCTTGCACTGGTTCTTTCTTATCTGTGGATTTGTATTTCTTTAATTGCAGTGTAAATTGAGTGTAGACAGTAGACTTATTTTCTGGATGTTTTCACAGAACCAAAGCTTTGTGCAGGGTCTTTATATGTAGTTGAATTCTTGTCCTTAGTTTTTCAGGGGGGCATGCTAGCAAAAATATTTTTGGTGTTGAAGTTTTGGGCTGTAATCCAGTAGGTGACACTTAAGGGTAATGTCCAGTAGGTGGTCTCTTGCTCAGTCATGTGGCTGACTGTATACAGAAATCCTCTGTATTTCCTCACAATTGCAGCTATGCTACCTCTGAGTGCCCTGAAAGTGTTGGCTCCTCTTTCTACAGATTGCTGGTTGCAGATCTTGCCTTGGCACTCACGGGCAATCTCAGGCTTTATGTTTCTTCCCAGTTTGGAGGCAGTAGAGAATGAGACCTTAGCAGTAGTTTTGGCAGACAGTCTTTCAGTTGTTCCTTGGGGTTCCACCCTAGAGATATGCAAAGCTGCTCTTAATCAGCGTTATTAGCTCAGGATGGGGCCGCTGTGCTCTGGGCCCAAAATGGAGGGGCCCTGCCTGGTGACAAATGGGGTGCAGGGTGAGTGGGACACTGGGGAGATGGATTGGCCTACTCTCCTTAGGATGACTGCAGCTTGCTGGAGGTGTGGATAAAGCACTTATGGTTTTTGCTCATTCTCCAATCTGAGAGCAGCAAGGGTAGTACCATTGCGGTGGCAGTGGCAGAGGGGCTTTTGGTTGCCTCTGCGAGCTCCACCTTTGAGAAACATGGAGCCACTGCTACTGGGAATGTTTGGCCAGTGGGTGGGACAGCTGTACTAGTGGCCTGAGCTGGGGACTCCCCTAGTTGGGGAGTGGGGGTTCAAAGGTTCACAGTGAAGAGAGACTTGGTTCACCTCTGTATGGTGGCTGTGGTGTGCTATAAGCCTAGGTGAAGCCCTCAAGATCTTTGTTTCTTCCCCAGACCAGGGCAGCAGGGGTAAACCACTACTGTGGCAGTGGCAGAAGGGCTGTTGGTTCCCTCTGGGAGCCCCTCCCCAGGTAAACTCAGAGACACTACCAGTGGGTGTGCTCAGCCATTGGTGGGGCGGCTGATCTGCAGTCCTGAGCTAGGGGCCCTCCCTGGTGAAGAGTGGGGATTGGGAACTCGCAGGGAAGACAGACTGGACTCTTTTCCATATGGTGGCTGCCATGTCCTGGAGGTGCCAGTAGCGAGTAGGTCCTTTTTCCTTCCCTATTCTGTGGGCAGTTAGGACAGTACCACTGCAGCTGCAATGGAGAAAGGGTTGTGGGTTGACTCTGGGATTTCCTCAGATAAATGCAGCGCTGCCACCGACTGAAGTGTTCAGGTTGGGACAGGGTAGTTGTGCTGGAGTCAGGAGGCGTTACCCAGTGAGGAAAAATGTAAATGGGGACCGATTTAAAAAAACAGTCTGGCAGCTTTTCTGTGGGGTGACTGCACTGTGCTGAGGTTCTGCACCAGTTCCTAGTCGAGGTACTTTCCAGAGCTTTAAGGCAACAATGGCAAGGGCTGAGAGACAGCAAAGATGGCGGCCCACCCCTACTTCTAAGAGCTCCATCCCAGGGAAGTACAGGGCTGCTGCGGGACCAAGAGCCCTGGCAGGGGATGGCTGCAGTCCCAGGCCAGTAGGTCTTATCTTGCCAGATGCAGTGGAAGCAAGGCCTGCAGACTATCAATGCTCAGCCTCCTGGATTTGGTTCCTTTCCTAGGGACATGTGAGGGAGCTTAACCACTCTCTTTGCCAGAGCTGCAGCCAGTAATGCTGGGATCCCCAGGGATCCAAGGCTTCTGGGACTCTGTGTGTGCTTGAGCAACGGCTCTTCTCAGACTACATGTAGCTCTTCACATTTGTCTGAAACCCCAGTGGGGTAGGCTTACAAGGGGATTTCCTGAGCCCAGGGTTGCAAAGATCCATAGAAGAAGTGTGGATTCCCAAGGTCTCTCACTCACTCACTGTTTCCCTGTGGTGAGGAAGCCTCCCCTGGCTTCATGCCACTCCCACGTGAGTGGTTGTCCTCTCTTGCTCCTCCCTGTTCTCCATGGGCCATGTTTTTTCTTTGATGAATCCCTGCATGATGTTTCAGTTGAAGATGTAGTATTTATTCACCACTTTTTCTTTTCTCTGTGAGAGTGGCATATACTAGCTGCTTCTAGTCAGTCATCTTGACACTTTTCTTCATGTTTATTCAGTGTCCAAACATTCTTTAGTCAGCACGTGTTGAATTCTGCCAGGACTGGGTCCTTTCCTTCAAGGCAGTGGATTCCTGTGTCTGGAAATGTTGTCTGGGGGCCAGGGCATCAGGACTCTGCATGGTGCTCTGTTCTACTGTGACTGAGTTTGTGTCCAAGTTGCAAGACAAATTCCTCTTTTTTTTTTTTTTTTTTTTTTTTTTTTGAGATGGAGTCTCACTCTGCTGCCCAGACTGGCAGACTGTAGTGCAGTGACTTGATCTCAGCTCACTACAACCTCCACCTCTCAGGTTCAAGTGATTCTCCTGCCTCTGCCTCCCGAGTAGCTGGGACTACAGGTGTGCACCACCACGCCCAGCTAATTTTTGTATTTTTAGTAGAGACAAGTTTTCACCATGTTGGCCAGGCTGGTCTCGAACTCTTGACCTCAAGTGATCCACCAGCCTCAGCCTCCCAAAGTGCTGGGATTACAGGCGTTAGCCACCGTGCCCGGTCAACAAAGTCCTCTTTACTCTTGTTTCTCCACTCCTCAAGCAGAAAGAAGGAGTCTGTCCTGGAGCTGTGAGCTGGGCTGCCTGGGTTTGGGGGAGGGATGATGCAGGCACTCCCTTGGCCACTCCCCCTGGTACCTCACTATGTCACATATGCAACAAGTCCACTGGCTCTAAGCCCAGCACAGCACCAGGACCTCCCTAGGAATTGCAGTCTTTGTGGCCTAGACTACCTTTTGAGTTATTTTTGGACCCCAAAGCACTTTAGCCTGTGGTGGTGGGACTAGCCAGACCTCGAGTTCTACCTGCTCTAATGGACAATTCCCCTCTGGCTAAAGCAAGTTTAAATGTTCCCCTGTAGGTGCTGGTTGAATTCTGCCCAGTGTTGCTTTCTGCTATGACAGGACAGCACAGAGTTCCAATGCAAAATTCCATAATCACTGTGGTTTTCTTCCCTCAAGCACACAGATTTTCTCTCTGCACCACCTGGCAGCTGCTGGGGGATGGGGAAGGAGTGGTACAGGCAAATCAGACTGTCTTTCCTACCCTCTTTAGTGTCTCTTTCCTTGATGTGATGTTAAAACCAAGTATTGTAATTACTCACTTGATTTTTGGTTATTTTAAAGACACTTTCTTGTGTAGACAGTTGCTCAATTTGATGTTCCTATGGGGAGGAAGATCACTGGTGGTTTCTATTAAAACAAGTTTTTCTGCCTCCTCCCCATATCCCATAAGTTTTAGTATGTTATGTTTTTAGTTTTGTGTGTCTCAAGATATTTTCTCATTTCTCTTGTAATTTCTTCTTTGACCCATTGGTTATATAATAGTATGTTGTTTAATTTCCACATTTTTGTGAGTTTCCAGTTTTTCAATGGCTGTTGATTTCTAGTTTAATTCTCTTGTGGTTAGAAAAGATACTTGGTAGGATTTCAATCTTTTAAAATTTGTTAAGACTTCATTTGTAACCTAGCATGTGATCTCTAGAGAATGTTCTGTGTGCTCTAGAGAAGAATGTATGTTTCTCTCCTGCTGGAAAGAGAGTTCTGTATATGTCTGTCAGGTACCATTGGTCTATAGAGTTGTTCGAGTCCTGTGTTTCCTTATTGATCTTCTATCCACGTTTCTATCCATTTTTGAAAGTGATGTATTAAAGTCTCCTATTTCTGTTACTGTTCATTTCTTCCTTCAATTCTGCCAAAGTTTTCTAGATCCTATTTATTCTATCAAACTGTATTTTTGTACCCATTAACCATCCCTACTTTATCCCCCCATCCACTACCCTTTCCAGTCTCTGATAACCATCATTTTATGCTCCTATTTTTATGAATTCAATTGTTTTAGATCCTTCATGTAAGTGAGAACCTGTGGTATTTGTCTTTCTGACCCTGGCTTATTTCACTTTACATAATGTTGTCCAGTTTGATTCACATAGCTGCAAATGACAAGATCTCATTATTTTTAATATGAATAATTTCTGAATTTTATTCCATTGTGAATAATATTCCATTGTGTATATGTACCACATTTTTTTTACCCATTAATCTGTTGATGGACACTTAGGTGGATTCGAAATCTTGGTTATTGTGTATAGTGCTGCAGTAAACATGGAGCACAGATATCTCTTTGTTATACTGATTTCCTTTCTTTTGGGTACAGTAGTAGATGCTAAAACCAAGCACCAGTAAGATCGCTGGGTCATATGGTAGTTCTATTTTTAGTTCTCTGATAAATCTCCATACTGTTTTCCACAGAGGTTGTACTAATATGCATTCCCACTGACATTGTACGAGTGTTTTCTTTTCTCTACACCCTCCCCAGCATTTGTTTTTGTTATTTTTGTCTTTCTGATAATAGCCACGCAAACGGGGATGAGATAATGTCTCATAGTAGTTTTAACTTGCTGTTCTTGATGATTAGTGATGTTGAGCATTTTTTTATATGTATCTGTTTGTCATTTGTATTTCTTCTTTTGAGAAATGTCCATTTAGGTCTCCATTTCTTAATTGGATTTTGTGCGGTTTTTTAGCTATTAAGTTGTTTGAGCTCCTTATAAATTCTAGTTACTAATTTTTTGTTAGATCACTAGTTCACCAACATTTTCTCCCACCCTATGAGTTGTCTCTTCATTTTGTTGATTGTTTCCTTTGCTCCGCAGGTTTTTATCTTGATGTAATCCCATTTGTTCATTTTTGCTTTGGTTGCCTGTGCTTTTGTCATCCTACTCCAGAAACATTTGCTTAGACCAATGGAAAAATCAATATTGTTAACATGTTCACACTACCCAAAGCAATATACAGATCCAATCCAATCCCTATCAAAATATCAATGATATTCTTCACAGAAATATTAAAAAATTACTAAAATTTCCATGGAACCAAAGCTATCCTGAGCAAAAATAACACATCTGGAGGAATCACATTACCTGACTTCAAATAATACTACAAAGTTATAAGCAAAATTGCATGATACTGGCAGAAAAATAGATGCTAGACCAATGGAACAGTGTAGAGTACCCAGAAATAAACTGATATATCCACAGTGAACTCATTTTTTCATGAAGGCATCAAGAGCATACACAGTGGAAGAGACAGTCTCTTCGGTAAATGATGTAGGGAAAAGTGGATATCCATATGCAGAAGAATGAAACTAGATCCCCTATCTCTTACCATATACAAAAATCAAATCAAAATGAATCAAAGACTTAAAATATAAGACCTGAGATATGAACATACTAGAAGAAAACATTGGAGAAACACTGTATGCTTTGTCTTTTAAATTCTATACCCAAATTAAAAGTGCTATATCATGATTACGGTATTCTATTGAGATCACCATGGAATTTTTTTCAAAAAAGTATCTCTGAGAAAGGGTTACTATACAATCTTTAGTTCAGATTAAAGGTGTTTCTTCATTTTGCCAAAGCCATCACATGAAAAGTAAACATTTCAAACCATTATCAACTGGTTTTCTTCTAATTACTAAAACTCCTCTGTTAGGCCATTTCAGACTTACCTATACCTTTTAAATGAGAACAGGTAACTAAGATGTTCCCTCTCTGCTATTTACTCTACTCTTCTCATTACCTCTACCATCAAGCTTTTTTCTCCACATATCTTTTATAGCCCTTTCACTACTGTGTATCTCCTACAACACGTATCTCTCTATGCTTCCTCAGTAGCTTCCAACGTAGCTGAAGGTAGCTGAAGAGAAAAAGAAAAACATAGTGAAGTTAAAGTCTCTTTAGCCAGGCTTCCCAAGGCCCAATTTATTGTCCACCTCATTACTGCAACCAAGGCCTAGTTCTGCTGCTCACTCCAGGCTAATGTGGGTGTCATAGTGTTCAGAAGGATCAAAGGCACTGAAAACACTTGCTCTCTAAAACTTGGTTAACTTCACTCAGATCTCTATATGCTTCCAAGTTTCCCTTTATGTCCAACTTGGAAAACTTAAGAAAGACTTAAAAATTTCTGAATGCTTACTATATGCCAAGTTCTTTTTTCAAATATTGCACATGCAACATGGTACTTAATTTGTATGAAAACTTATAAGTTAAGTGTTTTTAGTGTTCCTTTTTTGATTAAAAAATTGAAATTAGGAGAGGGTGTGCTTTGCCAAAGGACACACTACTCCTATGGAACACAGTCAAAATTAGTAAAAAGAAGATTATCTATGGACCAAGGAACCAAAAATTCATTAGACATGAAGCAAGGAATGTGATTAATCTGATTCTGTGTATGTAAGGTTGAAAAATGCCTGACGTCGGCCATTTCTTCAGGGACTCCTGTTTGTTTTTAAGTATAGTATTAGAAACAAATATGTGGGCAATAGGTGTAATCATTGCTACTGGGGTGCTGTTGCTTCCAAGTCATCTCAGCTGACAAGAAATGCAAGTGTATATGCTAATCCCTGTGTATACACATATTTACAAGTATTTCTATTTGTAACTATCTGTATCTATATTAAGCCCAACACACATTCGTGTTGCTATCTCCTACTATAAAGCCTCCTACCCTTGCTTATTGTAAACTCCCACCCTAACAGTGAGAAACATGGTTCCAACCAACTGCCATCCATTTACTTAATTTTTCAATTCTAGTACATATGTAGAGTAGTATTGATATAGTTAACTTATGCCTCCATGAGGGAAAAATATCAACTAAAGCTTATTGCTTATGAATACTTTCTTTTACTTTTAATTTTATAGTCTCTATTCAAAGATTTTAGGTCTACACCTTTGTCCTTTACCCCCTTTAGTAAGATTGTTTCACACACTTAGAATACAGTTAGATTGATTTGTCACATTCTTCATTCCATGCCAGAATTCCTTTTCTCCTAGATAATGTTTTAAAATTTAGATACTTTATGTTTTACTCCTTGTTTTATATAAGTCTATGGGCTTTGATAAATGCATACTGTCATGTATTCACCATTACATTTCCATACAGAATAGCTTCATCATCATAAAAACAAAACCAGTGCTTCATCTATTTTGTCCTTCCTTTCTCTTCTTGAACCACTGGCAACCTCTGACATTTTTACCATCACTATAGTTTTTCTTGTTTTAGAATGTCATGCCATTGTTATCATAAAGTATACAGCCTTTTCAGACTGACTTGTTTCACTTAGTAATATGCCTTTAAAATTTAGTCATGCCATTTCATGACTTAATATTTTATTTCTTTTATTGCTGACTAATATTTCATTATGTCAACATACCACAATTTGTTTATCCTTTGCTCTACTGAAGGACATCTTGGCTGCTTTCAATTTTTGTTAATTAGCAATAACGGTGCTATAAACATTTGCAGGTAGATTTTGTGTTGACCTAACTTTTCACATTGGTTAGATAAATACATAGGACTGGAGCATGGAAAAAGGAAAGTGAGCCTCAAGCAACTTGTCATACCAGAAAGTAAGGAAGTGCTCAGAAAATGAAACAAACCCCACAATAGTGGATGATATGTCAAAGGGACACAGGAACTGAAAGTGCGCTAAATGGCAAAAGCTGGAATAATGTGAGTAATAAAATAAATAAATTAGCACTGTATTATAACCCAAAGTAAAAAATAAATATTCGTGAGTCCATGTTACCATAAAGAAATGACTGGATAAATAAATAATTAAATGAAGAAGAGGAATCAAATTTTTGTGCAGAGAAATTTAAAATAATTTATGTAGATACTACTTCCTCAATGAGGAGGAGCATGACTCTATGCTCCTTGAGTGGGACATGAACATACTCATTTCTTTCCAAAGAGTACAGTATGGAAAGAGGGAAAAAGAATCACTGCACAGTAAAGAAACCTGACAATTGCTACCTCGGCCAGGTCAACATCAACAGTGACAGTGATGTTTATATCACGTACCCTTGATATGATGTGATAAAAAAGGCACTTTACCTCTGTGTTTTTCTTCCCATTCCCACAATTCCAGACTAATTATTTAAAAATTATCATATGTATTCCAATTAAGGGACATTCTACAAAATACCCAACTGGTAATTCTCAAAACTGTCTAGGTCATCAAAACAGCAAAATTTGAGAAACAATTATAACCAGAGGAGCCCACAGAGCTATGATGACTAAATGTAATGCCTTAGCATGGATGGGATTCTGAAACAGAAAAAGGACATGGGATAGAAACCAAGAAAATCCAAATAAAATATGAACTTTAGTTAATAATAATTTGTCAGCATTGTTTCCTTAATTGTAACAAATGTACCATACTAATGTAAGATGCTAATAAGGGAAACTAGGTGTGGGGTACACAGGAATTATCTATAATATGTTTACAATTGTTCTGTAAATCTAAAGCTGTTCTAGAGTTTCATTTGTTTGTTGTTTAGATGCCTCAGTTTGGAGGCACCATATACTGATCCTTGAAAGGAAGTGGTTAAGTCTCTCAGAAGGAGAGAAGACAGTGACTGGATAGTTGACCTGGCATTTCTATTATTGGGAGGCACTGACCCTATCTAATGTTGGATTTCTGGGTTTCCAGTATGCTGTTTTCCTTTTACTCTCCTGTTCTCAATCAATATTTTAGCCCACTCTCCCCAGAAAAAGGCTTTTGGTGACTTGGAATTTAATAAGTTTCATTCCTCCTGCCTGAATTATAGATTTAACTGTAAAAGGGATACTATCTTATTTTATTACCAGTACCCTCAAAGCATAACCCTAGTTTGTGGAAAGGTCTGATCTTTATGTGGTTTGAGTAGTAGAATAGAACCACCAATTTGTTTCTGGTATTGCTAAATGAACTAGACTTACACTTTTGTTGTTGTTATACTACATATAATTGCTGTTTTGTTGCATTAAAAATTCAAATATTTGTAATTTTATCTGGTTTGACCAAATAATAATGCCAAGAATAAAAAAGAATAAACATTTATTTGAGCATCGTGTTAAGGGTTTCCATGGATTATATGATTCAATACTAATAGTAATCCTATAAGATAGGTACTATTAATGTCTCTGTTTCATAGATTAGTCAAATAAGACACAAATTAGCTACCCAATGTCAGATATATTGAAGGAACACAGGATTCAGATTCACTTCTGATGTCCAAACTAGCTTTCTCTTCACAATAGCATACTAAAGGGTGAAAGCCATCTATATCTGTTACATATACATCTAAAAGTCTGTTACATTAAGGGGCTATCTGTTGGCAATAGGTATACTAGGCTTTTTAAAAAAAAATTTACTGGCTCTGGACTAGCCTATATGGGTATAGGAAATTATTGGTGTTGAAAGCCATGCTTTTTCTTTATGGGCATTATCTGGGTGGAGACATGAACTATAGTTTTGTAAAAGCTCTTCATAGTGATATATGAGGCACCTATTTCTCTAATGGTAGAGGGGTAAAGAAAAGGGTGTTAGGCTAACAATTTCTTGCAACGTTTTATCTGGCCCATTGGCTTGAAGGTACATGAGAAGAATAGGTGAACATACTTTTAAGGGTGTTGAAAAAGCCTGAACTCCAAACTCCTATATGCAACTGACTGCGAGGCTTCTTCATTAGAATGTTGAATAAGCATCTCAAACTTAACATGGCCAAATATAATTCCATTTCCTCACTCCCTTTCCCACCTCCTGCAAAATTGCCATCTCTTTCTCAATCTTCCCCAAGAAACTGAATGGAATTAAATTTTCTCAAGTTAATTTACTTACTCAATTTAATATTCCTACTCAATTAAAAAATCTTGATTTCTCTTTCTGGCTTATTCCTTATATCTAATCCAAGAACAAATTTTATCAGCTCTATTTTGAAAATACTCTTCCAATACAACTACGTCTTACCAATTCCACAACTATCTATCCTACTTCTAGGCCTCAATAATCTCTCATCTGTATTTTCTTCTTACTGCTTTACTTGCTTTCACTGTTGTCCTCTTACAGCCTATTCCTCAGACAAAATGTAAAATAGTTTTCACTTTTTAGTGTGAATTAAATCATTACACTTCTTTGCTTAAAGTCTTCTAATGGTTTTCATTACAGTATAAAATCTAATCACTGTCTCCTGGTTTACAGGTCACTGTTAGATGTGTCTTCATCTTTATCAATCCCTTCCATATTCACTTAGTCCCCAGAGAGTGATCTTGTTGCTGGTCCTCAAACAGAGCGAGCCTGCCCTTCCTCAAAATATTTTCTTTTGTGTTCCCCTAGATCTTCATTTATCTGAATTCCTTTGCTTGTTTTAGCTCAAATGTTACTTCCTCAGGGAGGTTGCCCTTATTTGATGTCTTTCATCTCTCTCCTGCAATAGCTCTTTATGGCAGCATTCTGTTTCATTTTCTTCACAGAATTTGTTACTATCTAAAATTACAGTATTTATTTATAATGCTCCTAATGAGACTAGGAGTTAGCAACAGTTGGTACAAAACACCTCCGAACTTCCCCTGAGAGCAAAATAGCATAATAAAAAAATCTACATGATTTGAAATGAGACAGACAACTTTAAATCCCAGTTTTGTTGCCATCTGTCTGTGTGACTTTGGGCCAGTTGGTTAATTTTCTGGCTTTTGGTTTTCTCATCTATAAAACAGAAATAAAAATGAGACATCAAAAGGTCAGTGTGAAGATTAAAGAAGATGAGGCTAGTGCCTCAGTGTAGTGAATGGTGTGTAGTAGATGCTCAACTTTTTTCCCCCAAGGTTCTGGTATCTTTCATCTAAAAATATCTGCTCTTTTCTCATCTTCTGGCCTAATCTCACTTCCTCATGCTCAGATCAAAAGCCACTGGAAAATTTTCTGGTGGTAGTGATATCTCTTGAAATGCCCTCCAGATTCCTGTCTATAAAATGAAGGCAATATTAGTTCTTACTTAATAGGGTGGTTTTGAAAATTAAATACAGTGATACTATACATATTGAACTCATAAAATAGTGCCACCAGGAATTATTAGTGCCATAAGAAGTATTAGTGCAAGAGGAAGCCCTCAGCAAGTTTTAACTTTACCATTAAACACATTCCTTTCCCAAGTGGGGGTAGAGAGAAACTATGAGTTTTCTACATCACATGGTGGTTTCTTCAAAGGGTCTCATATAGTGATTTTCAGACTTTAGTGCACAAAATTGATATGGGGGAGATTTGTGAATTGTGGACTCCATGGCCTCACCTCTAGGCTATCTGATTCCTTAAGTATAAGATATGGTCTATTTACAAAGCACTTGAGTTTATTCTCCAAAAATCACACTTAGAAAAAGTGATAAAAATGGACATACCTGATTTTAGTAGACATTAATAATTTACAAGATTTTAAGTGTTTTGTCACCAGTAAAGGATGAGAGGTATTTTAGATCTTTTTTATGTTCCATGAGGTCATAGAATGTCTTTATTTTCTCCTCCGTGAATCTGAAACAGCCAGTGCTACTACCATCATGTATCACCAGTAAAGGAATAGCTACTGATGTAGAATTAAAAGGCAAAAAGGACATGTGAAAATAGGTAGTTACAAACTTTCCAGGATCAAACTGAGGCCTTTATATGAAAGAATTTTAGCAATATGAGTGATGTCATGGATTTTCTGTGTATTGTATGTATATATATATATATATGATGTTTTCTTGGCAAATAAAAAGCAACAGTGACTCCTAATGCATCATATACATTTTGAGTCTAATAATTGCTTTTAAGGTATCTCATTCAAACATTTGAAGGTAATAGGAGATGCTGGTTGAAAAGTTAAGCATTAGTCATATTGGTAAAAGGACAATGGTATTCTAAGTTGCCCTTTTGATTTCTGTGGCTTTAAAATTTATTCATTCCACATTTTCTCTCTCAAACAGACCTGACAGATGAAAATACCACTTTCAGCTTTGTTGTATTTATTCTCACCACAGGCTCCCAAGCAGCCTATCTTATGGGCTCCCTGGTGGTCTGCCTTATTGACAAATATTGTCTATTTGAAAGCTGGCTTCCATGTTTGCTTAACTTGATTTTGTTTCTGCTATTGTTGGGGAAGTTAATGTTAAGTTAAGCGCTAAGAAATAATAGCTGCTCTCTTGAATAGTCTTGTCCTCTAACAGCTCTCATCACCAAGAACATGTTAAGTAGATATCTCTATCATGATTTATAGCTATCTATTGTCTATCTAACACCTATCTATCTGTCATCTATCTATCATCTGTCATCTATATACATTTTGTGTATCTATATACACAAAAGTGTGAAGTATTTTGTCAACCTTCTGTTCATCCGCTAGGAAAAAAAATGAATAAGTGAATGGAAAAAGGAAGGAACTTACCATATATTTTCGTGTATATAGTGGTTACGATTATGAATTTTCTCAAGTCTGGTAGACCCAGATTTAAATCTTGGCTCTAAACACTGTATGACTTTGGGCAATTGTACAAATTATTTTAGGCCCAGTTTCCCTCCGTCTGTTAAAACGGACAATAATAAAACCTTGTATAAGCGACTTGGAGGGAGCGTGGGGCGAAGCTGGCTGTGGGGACCTGGTGACAGCATGAGAGCTCCAGATCCACTGCAAAAACCAACCACCAATCCCAAGAGGACCCACAGACCCTCTGAAGAAAGCGGACTGCCCCTGTAGGACCCAGGAGACACCCCGAATACTGTGAGTGCCCCAACTGCGGAAGTAGGAAAGGGAGACCTTACTCTCCCTCACATACACTCTAGGGAATCCGGCATGCAGACTTCACAGGTGGGGGAAGAACTAAAGCCCTTTTCTTTGGCATTTGGGAGGCAGGTAGCCTCTGGCAAGTTTTCAAGCCCCTCTCAGCCTCCTCCTGGAAACAGACTTGGGGCTGTTGCAGGGGGCATGATGGGAGTGAGACTAGCCCTTCGATTTGCGCGGGTGTGGCGTGTGACTGCCGGATTTCCCCCACTTCCCTGACAACCTGCATAACTCAGCAGAAGCAGCCATAATCCTCCTAGGTACACAACTCCAGTGACCTGGTAATCTCACCCCCATCCCCCATAGTAGCTGCAGCAAGACCCGCCCAAGGAGAGTCTGAGCTCAGACATGATGAGTGCACCAAAATCTCACAAATCACCACTAAAGAACTTATGTAACCAAACACCACCTGTTCCCCAATAACCTACTGAATTAAAAAAAAAAAAATAAAGTCAAGCACCTGATCAAATATAGGGCTTATTATATTTTTCTCTGTTAACTCACATATTTCAAAATGTGAAGGGAGTGTCCATTTTTCTCTGTTAATTCACATATTTCAAGATGTGAGGGGAGTGTACAAAGGGTGATGGAGATAAATTCTGACTTCAGGAGCTCTTTCTGTAGTAGAATGATTTGAATAAAATCTCTAAAGGAAATGTGTGAGCAAAAGAAACCATGAGGCATTATGGGTAAAAGAGATTCTGAGTAAAAACACAAAGTTAGGAGAGCGAGTGGTATGTTTGGGTAACAGCTGCTTGTGTTGGGTGGCTGAGGTCGATGGGGGAGATCAGTATTAGATAAAACTGAGGGTGTTTACTGGGATTATTTTATAGAATAATAAGAAATACCAATTTTATATCATAAATGGTGAAGATCTTGTTAAGGGTTCCTGAGGAGAGATGGGATATGAGAAAGTTTGTACTTTAGAAGGTAATTGTGATGATACGTAGGGTGGGATTGATGACAGAAAGTAAGATAGGAGTCTAATGCAATAGTCTAAGTGTGAGATGGCATAGACTTGAACTTAAACCGTGAGAGAAGAAAAAACAAGGTTAAGAAAATTTACATAGAAGAGGTGTGTGGAGAAATCGATCCAGTGCTAAGAGTGTGGGCATATCAAGCAGTTGTGATCCGACTGGTAGGAATAAAACAAGAAGAATGGATAATGACGAGAAGACAAAGACAGACAGTCTTGAAAATAAAAGTGGCAGGCAATGTTAACAGGAGGACCAAGGCAGTACTACGAAACGTGGGGATCTGGAGTTCCAAAATGACTTTTGCAAGAGTTTCAAGAAGAGCTAGGGGCAATCAAAGTGAAATTCTACAGACATCTGTAAAAATGATTTGAAAACTGATTTATATATCCCACTTCTTTTGCTAGTGAAGACTTCACGCTTACGCAGATTCTTGTCAAACTGTTACAGAGAAATAATTGCAATCTAAATTACCTGCTTTCAAAAAGCATTTTAATTAGATATAATAAGACATTGATTGTGTTTTAATTAAACAATATGTGATTTGAGGGAAGCATTGTTGAGGTACATTCAGTTTAGAAGAGTTAAATATTATTGCTTTTTAATTATGTCAAAATTACTGAAGCAGTGAATCAAAGTAGACAAAAAGCCCTGAGGAAAGTGTGAAGTGCTGAAGGGCATACTATCAACACTTGCAGTAACATCAACACTAGCTAGAGGACTCTGTTGATTCTATTTCTGGGCAGAGCAACTGACAACAGTGTGTATAGCAGATGTATTGTATCTCCAGTGTTAAGTCAAAAGCTTTAACGGGCCCCAGTCTTCTTCCAACTCAGTCCTATATTGCTTTTACATCACTCTCTTACTCAGATGGCAGGACGATAAGGCAGTAGGCAGTCTTGCCCCTAAGCACACTCAATTTCTGTATTGCCGCCATCTGCTGAGCATTTAGCCGCAGGTCTGAAAACACTCAAAAAAAGGGAGCTGACCGGGCGCGGTGGCTCACACCTGTAATCCCAGCACTTTAGGAGGCCAAGGCAGACGGATCACTTGAGGTCAGGAGTTCAAGACCAGCCTGGCCAACATGGTGAAACCCATCTCTACTAAAAATACAAAAAATTAGCCAGGTGTGGTGGTGCACACCTGTAGTTCCAGCTACTGGGGAGGCTGAGGCAGGAGAATTGCTGGAACCCAGAAGGCGGAGGCTGCAGTGAGCTGAGATCGTACCATTGCACTCCAGCCTGGGCAACAAGAGCGAAACTTGGTCTCAAAAAACAAACAAAAAACTGGGGGATGGGAAACTGTTAAGTACTTGGAGGACTGGATGTATTTTCCGACTGTTCCTAGGACTCTGCATATTCAGGGAAATTGAGCTCTTGAGAATGATAATAAGACAAGAGGAATCTCAGGCTGTTGTTTAAGCACATGCTACCTGCTTAGTAATTAGTATAACTATTTCTTATAGAGAGTATTTGTGAATAAATTTTCTTATTATTCCTAGTATTATTTTCCTATTATTTCCTAACACTTTCCATCCCACTGGAAGAAAAAAAAAAGGGGGGCTATATATAGTTCTTTATCTGATCCTGCTGCAGACCTTAGAAAATGCTTTTGAGCTTTGGGGTGAAGGCTAAGGTACAGTTGTGATCCAATAACACGGTAGAGATAATTGATCCTTACCAAGATTTTTAACTCACGACTTTGCTATTAGCACCAGCTGAGCTCACACAATAATTGACAAATTCATTTCAGAATGGTAGTGAGGCATGAAATAATTTTGTCTGCAGTCTATCCTTGATCTATCAAGAAAGTCAATGCCAACTTCTAGTTAAACATGGTAGAATGAACATGCATTAATCTCTGCTCCCTTCCAAAACCCACTGATATGATAAAATGACATAAATCCACAGGGAAATAGAGAACAGCAGAACAGACGAGATGCTAACACAATTTTGGAAGCTGGAAAGTAGATAAACAAATGGCCAGCCATGGCAGAAAGGAGAAATGTGAAACCTAAGCTTGAGAGGGCAGGACAGAGATTGTGGTGGAAGATAAAGTTAAGAAGTCAAAAAAGAAAGCTAATAGGTACTTTAGAGTTTAGGAAAGAGGTAGAAACTGAGGTACCTTGTAGCTCTGTAAGGCAAATGTTAACAGGATCATGTTGAAGGGCTGTTTAAGAAGGACAACTGCCAAATCCTCTCCCAGACCATGTAGTTTCATCCACACCCACACATACCTCTGGACAGAAAGCTAGAGGTTTATTCTCCAAAGAAGTTTAAGTAGCAGGACCTGGACTTAGAGAAACCAGACACAGCTGAGGGTAGTGGTCCGATACTGAAAACAGAAGGATTAAGAGGGAATCAACATACTACACAATGACATCTCCAGACCTTTCTGTAATTTAACTCTGGGAAAACTAGCAGTCTAGTTTAAAGTTCTCATGCAGAAATTAGAAAGAGTCCTCTTTAGAGAAATTTTCCAGGCTGATAACAAAGGTCTACAGAGAGTAACAATTTAGAGATCCCAATGAAACAGCTGTGTACTTATTAAATCAGTGTACAGTGAAGTACATCATTTGATAGGCCCTGCTCAAACACATGAAGCTATTAATAAACATTTTTTGTCTCAATCTTAAATTAAAAATGAATAATCAAGGGATGACATTTGAGGAAAAGCTCCAACATGAAAAGCAGAAATCAAAACAGAAAAGTAACTAAGAAATAGAGTGACACATGCAACAGAAAAAGAAAAAAAAAACAAGCCTTAGTATTTTCATAAAATATTTTAAAAAGGCTATTGAATAGCAGTATATCATAATTATTAAAAAGATAAGGATATAGGCTTTTGAGTTAAACTCCCTAAGTTTGAATCCCAGCTCTAACATTTAGCTAGTTCCATGACCAGGGACATGTTACATAAACTCCCTTTTTCTCAGTTTCTTCACATGTAGAGTGAATATAATAAAAGCACCTCATACGATTATTGTAAGGATATAATAAATTAATTCATGTGAAGAAGTGTTTACATGAGTTCGTGGTACATAAAAACTTCTCAATAATTATTCTTAGTTGTTAGGAGTAACAAAATGTGGATTCCATCTGATTCCTCTCTTTGGAAGATTGTGATTTCATTAGAGAGGTAGTAATTATTAAACTGCATTCGAGAAACAAGAAGCAGATTCTAGCAACATAGAAAAAGAGATTTCAAGAAAGACAGGCTGAGTGTGGTGGCTCATGCCTGTAATCCCAGCACTTTGGGAGGCCAAGGCACATGGATCACTTGAGGCCAGGAGTTCAAGACCGGCCTGGCCAACATGGCAAAATCCCATCTTTACTAAAAAGACAAAAAGTAGCCATGCATGGTGGTGCACACCTGTAATCCCAGGTACTTGGGAGGCTTTGAGGCACTAGAGTCACTTGAAACTGGGAAGCAGAGGTTGCGCTGAGTTGAGATGGCACCACTGCACTCCAGCCTGGGCTACAGAGTGAGAAAAGAAAAGAAAAAGGAAAAAGAAAAGAAAAGAAAAGAGAGAAAGCAAGCAAGCTAGCTCTTGGATGTTAACCCAAGCATGGTGTAAATGTTTACAAAGTAGTTGGAAAATAAAGTTTAATAACAACATTTTGATTTTGCATTAATTTCCAACCTAAAAGTCTACACTCACATTGTTAAATACGTGCATTAGAATGAGGATATTTTCAGATATTTGATGTCTTAAGAATTTACCTCTCATGTATCCCTTTCTAGGAAACTCTAGATGATGTACTCCATTAAAATTAGTTGGGAAACCAAGTTAGAAAAGAATATGGGATCCAGGAAACACTGGATTCAACAGAACAGAAAAGAGAACGGAATTCCCTTGATGTTGTGAGGGAAGCTTTGGGATGAGCACTTCATAGCAAGTCCAGACATCTACAGTTCAGAACACAGCAGGAGGGCAGAGAGCTCCCAAAAGAATGACAACCAGAATAAAGAAAGGAAGGAAGGAAGGAACAGTATGACTATTTGACATGGCTGAGAGGATTTTCATGTCTCTGATAGAGCACTTAGCACTAAGTTGGTGAGTTATATTGATGATAAAGGGAATGGAATGGAAAACTAAAATCATGTTTAATTCCAGGTAAAATAAAAAATTGTGAAAAAAGGAGGTAGTCATGGCACCTGCATCCCTTGGCAGTGAATAGTAGTTATATAGTCCTAACGATGTAAGTAATGAATACTAATTTAACCTGAATTGATTATATAAAGCTATGGTGTGGATGGGGCAAGGGGAATATGTGTGTGTGTGTGTGTGTGTTGTGTATAAGACAGTATGTAAAAGTGATGAGTTTTTATCTTCCACAGCAGGAAGATAGATCATGGAAAATATACAAAACTAGAAATTTAGGAAAAAACACTATAAGCATGTTATTAATATTTACAATCACAGAGGTAAAAACAAAAAGAAACAGCTCAAATAGATGAATATTTCCTATGGAGAGAAATCTAGGATGTGGTGGAGAGGGGGCAGGGGACCTGTTTCCTGTTATAAGCCTTACGGAATGATTGGATTTTTAAGCAATGCAAATATACTAATTTAATTAAAAGCGCAGTTTTTTAAAAAGCAAAAACAAGATACAGAACAAAATGAATGCCACATTTCTATTGTTTCTCTGATAGAGGCATAGAAAATAAATATTGGTTTATATTTTGCATCTTTGAATGTTTTTCTTCCCTATACTGCATGGAACTTTTCTTTGTGTGAAGGTGACTTTGAAATTAGTGGGAAATTCTTACTTAAATGTACTGCACGGGGGTGTTGCCCGACCTTCACAATCTGACTCATGAATGGAAAGCAATCAGATGTCAAATGTGTATGCTGTTTCTTCAGAAAACGAGCACTTTTTGAAGTTGCTGTGGTAAGTAATGGACCATTAGCCAGAAGTTTCATTTATAGAACATCTTAATGTTCAACTGGTCATGTTAGCAAATGCCTCTTGATCATGTTGATGGTGCCATTATATTTTTGTTATTGACATTAAGGACCCATCATAAACTTATCTTCTGGCATAAAGGAAGCCTGCTCCCTCCAAGGAAAACTATTTTCTATGTCATTGTTTGGAAAAATTATAGTTGTTTATACCTAAATTCAAACCTATTTCCTAGGGAATTTATTCATTTATTATTGAGTGTGTGCTTCTACTTCCAAAACTTTACTGTTAATAAGGTTTTGAAGAATTGCTCTTATATATAAAATACAAATTTTCTTTAAGATTATTTGAATTACTTATTTATGCCTGACATTTGTTTAGCCACTGTGTCCAATTGTATTTAGACTCAGAAAAATATTTTTTTGTTATTTATATGAAAATTATTAAATACACTCAGAGAAATATAGCCTAAATCAGAAATAGGATGAGTGTTATGAAATATGTATAACCGGTGACCGTCTCATAACTGCAAAAACTATATAGATTTTTAAACTGCATTTTTTGTTTTTAATTTGCAATAGATGTGAAAATCAAACTTTTCAAATTTTGGTGCATTGCTTTTAATTATTTATTGAAAAATATTTATTTGGCTGCAATGTGTGGTACTCACAGTAGTAAAATGGTGGAGATGTGATAAAAAAAAATGAGAACTGTAGGATCCCTTTTTCATTAAGCTTACATTCAAGTCAGGGAGAAAGAAAAAAGAGTAAGATGACAACATAAATAAAAGAATTGCAAATTGCATTCGATGCAGTGAAGGAGACAAACAAGGAGCTAAGCTAAAAGAATAAGGAAAGAATACTTTTAGACAAAGTTTTAGGAAAGGTCTTTTTGAGGAAGTGACATTTAAACTTCGACCTAAAAATTGAGGGGTTGGCCATGTGAAGATGTGTGTAGTGGTAGTGGAAAGATAATTTCTGACAGAGGAAGTAAAACCTATGAAGAACCTCAGGTGGGAAAAGTGCTTGGTGCTTTACAAGAAGAGAGTCGAGCCCTCATCTTTTATAAGAGAAAGTTGATAGATAACACCTAAAAGTCAATAATCAATTAACAGTACTACAAGCGTGTTTATGTCTAAATATGTGGCTAAATACTAGAGCAAGTGTCACAAAAGTGGTTGGAATAGAGTGATCAAGGGAAGGACAGGAAATTAGATGGGAAAGTTGGCAGGGGTCACTTACTGCAGGGAATTCTAAGCCCTAGTAAAGAGCTTGACTTCTACTCTAAATACGATGGGAAGCCACTGCTAGATTAAATCAAGGGAGTGAAATGAATTGATTTACATTTTAAGAAGATCATTTTTGTTTCTGTGAGAAGAATGGATTGGGGAAAAAACAAGACTGGAAACAGGGAGACAGGTAGGGACATTGTCTGTGACACAGAAATGATAGTGACTTGGATGAGAGCAGTGTCAATGCAGATGGAGAGAAACTGATGGCTCAAGATATGATGGTAGAATAACAGGTTTTCTTAATTGATTTGATGTAGAGGTGGGAGACAAGGTGGATTTGATGATAACTCTTAGGTTTCTAGTTTGGAGGAGGAATATGATGCCATTTACATAGATGAAGAGGACTAGGATAATAGGGAACAATCAAGACATTTATATAAAGGATGTTAAGGTTTTGATGTCTGTGAACCATCCAAGTTGAAATGTCAAGGAGACATTTTATTTTAAAAGACTAAGGCTGTTTCTGATGCTCTATTTCTGGGGAACAATGAACACACTTAACTTTTTAAATTTAGCTCCATACAAGGGTAAATGAAGTACACATACCAGTTGCTAACCTTTCAATACTTATTATTCAACCATCTATGTTAGGCACTGTAAGAATTGACTATTTACTTGTCTATCACATCTATCTATCAATGTATGTAGGTATCTATCTATCTATGTATCTATATCTATGTATGTATGTATCTATCTATGTATCTATTTATCTCTATCTACTGTCTATTCTATCATCTATCTCTAACTATCTTATGTCTCTCTATCTAGTTATCATTGAATATAGTTGTATATCCACCTGCTACTAAAATTAATTTGAAATGGCTTATGTTAAAAGACACAAATACAATAGAATTGTTAAACTAACTCATCAGGGTTCCATGGAGAAGTGGGGAAGAAGTTGACAGGGTAACAATTAAGTATGATCCCTGTAATGATTGTATTTTCGGAACTGAAAATCGTTACTTGACACATAATTTGACAAAGGCATTTTTCCTCCATAAATTTGCAAATGTATTTATAGAATAAGTTTTGCAAAGGTGGAAAAAAGTATATGTGTATGTATATGTGTATGTATGCATATATCTATATATATATGAGTCAACAACTTGTTTTGAAAAACAAACCTACACGAAGTCAAGATTTCATATATTGTCTGTGAATTAAGTTTCATACTTTTTGACCAAATAGGAAAAAAAGAATAGTGCTTTATAAGATGGCTCTACCTAATATTTATCTCCCTTTTCCTAGCTCATCAAGGTGACAAGTGGTATACCAACAAAACTTTCACTTACCTGAGGGAGAACTTGATGTCCTTGAGTTCACACATTTCTTTATTCAATCATATATTTAGTCAACATTAATTGATCACTTATTATGTGCCCACTACTTGGCTAGAAAATGGAAATATAGCCATAAATTTATAGTTAAATTCTGTAAAGTTAACTTCAAGGACTTCACAGTTTAGTAAAAATGTAATAAGTATAACGGTTGACATTTATTGAGCTCATAATTTGCACTAAGTACTTTCCTATATTGTATCATTTTACCTACATAACAGCCCCATTAGACAGTAAGTTTATTTTTCAAATACCAGGAAATAAAGGCACAAGAAGGCGTGGTTCAAGGTCAGATGGTCAGTGATGGAGCTGGAATTCAAATCCAGGCAATGGATTCCCAGAGCTATGGTCTTCATTACTGTGTTCTTCCTCTTGGATCACTAACCTGAGCTTGTGATATCTAGCTGCTCAGGAAAATGCCTGATAGGACCCAAAGAGCCTGAAGAAGGAGAAGGATGTTGACTAGATTTTTTTAAGAAACTCTTTAAACTATATTGTTTCCCATCCTTTCGTTCTCTCCCATGTCCCAAGATCTCATCCCAAACTGAAAACTTGTACACACACATGCATATATACACACAAATCTACCAGTTTCAGGAAATAGAGTCTTATTGACAAAATTGCGCAACAGAGCAAACACTTGGGACTTGGGTTGTAAATGCTTGTGGTCTCTTAAGAACAAAACCCAGAACACATTTATGTTGAAGTGATTTCAAAAACTAAAATAATTATTATGTTCCTACAACATAAATCTTGGGTTATCACAGATTGGAAAAATAGTCTATAATTAGTTGGAGTGTTCTTTTGTCTGGACAATTAGGAAGGTAACAGGAAAGCCTCACATCTTACTCCAAATCACTTTTCCCACCTTTTATCAAGTTGCCTGAAATTACATTTTTAGTAATCATTCCTTTGGAAAAAGTATTGCCATTTCCAAACATTAAGCAAGTACTTTGTCAGCATTTTGGAGTGTGTGAAGCTGTTGGATGACTATCATTTCAGAGAACAAGAATCAGAGGGAATGACTGCTGTCGTAGTGGCAGGTGTAGAGTAGTAAGTTATCTTCAGAGCTTGCATATTTTGCCTACTTTCAAATGTCTCCTAGGACTGATTTATGCAAAACATACAAGGGTCATCAAAAAATAGCCTAAAGTTCTCTCATAAATGTATGTACAAGATTAACCATTGCAGCTTTATTTGTAATAATAGAAAAAGATGAAACCAATTCATATCCTCTTCATAAAGGGATTGTTACATAAATTATGGCACATGTACACAGCAGCTGAAAAAAATGAGGAATATATATTCTATATAATATATAGAAAGAGAAATATATATATTCTATATACTGGTACTGAAAGATCTCTAACATACCTTGTTATGTGAAAAAGGCAAGAGTCAGTACAGCCTTTATAATATTCCATCTTTTTTTTTATAAGAAAGTGGTAAAATGAGACTATATATTCCTCCTTTCTCATATCTGCATAAAGAAATACTGCAGTGATAAATCATCAATGGATAGGGGCAGCAGCAGGAAACGAGTGAACTAGGGTAGGGGTGGGAGACAAACTTCTCCAATTTATTTTGAACCACATGAAAGAACCACCCATTCAAACTATAAAAATATCAAAACATCAATTTCCTCATGAAAATTCTACCTAAGGAACGCTTTTACACTGTTGGTGGGAGTGTAAATTAGTTCAACCATGGTGGAAGACAGTGTGGTGATTCCTCAAGGATCTAGAGCAGGAAATACCATTTGACCCAGCAATCCCATTACTGGGTGTATATCCAAAGGATTATAAACCATTCTACTATAAAGACACATGCACATCTATATTTATTGCTGCATTATTTACAATAGCAAAGACTTTGAACCAACCCAAATGTCCATCAATGATAGACTGGATAAAGAAAATGTGGCACATATACACCATGGAATACTATGCAGCCATAAAAAGGAATGAGTTCATGTCCTTTGCAGGGGCATGGATGAAGCTGGAAACCATCATTCACAGCAAACTAACACAGGAACAGAAAACCAAACACTGCATGTTCTCACTCATAAGTGGGAGTTGAACAATGAGAACACATGGACACAGGGGGAGCATTAGGACAAATACCTAATGCATGCGGGGCTTTAAATCTAGATGACAGGTGGATAGGTGCAGCATACCACCATGGCACATGTATACCTATGTAGCAAAACCATACGTTCTGCACATGTATCCCAGAACTTAAAGTAAAATAAAAAGAAAATTCTACCTAAGAAAAAATATATATATTTTAGATAAGGCAATGCAGTTTGGGGGTAAGAGTACTGAACTTTGTATCAGAATATCTGTGAAGAGATGAATTAATTTTGAGAGAAGTTACTAAGAGGCACTGTCATGTAGTAATGTTTAGCATGGGCTGTGGAGATGGACTGCCTGGGATGAAATTCTGGCTATCTAATTCTTAACCAGGGATTAAACGAGATGATGTATGGAAAGAATCACCTGGCTTAGATTAATTGCTCATTATAAAATATAAGATGTCCTTCTGTTTTAAAAAGCATAATGGGGATATTTTAGACCTTATGGTAGAGCATAAGAATAATAATTCTGGAAAGAGTTGACTTAAGACCAGGCAATATAATTTGGATTTCAAGAAGTGAGTCCCAAACATGGGACTAATGCTGAGGTCAGAAGCTACTTATACCTGGCCTACAATCATCTTCTACCTGAGTTCCTACTATAATTCCAGTTGAATGTTTTTTACTACAACCGTACAGGTTGCCAAATTATCTGCAAACCAACAGGGAAAACCATTTCCATAGGCTCATGTCTGTCTAACAAGTATAGTCCTACCTTGTTGCAGCCAGAATAAATCTGATGTCCCATGGTGACTGGAGTCTCCGTAGCCTGTGCTGACAACAACTAATGGGATGAGTGTGCATTTTTGATGCTGAGCAAACATATGAGGGGTGCATGGAAGCTCTCTGTACGATTTTTGCAAAACATTTGTAAATCAAAAATTATTTCAGAATAAAAATTTAAAAATATATGTAGCTTCACAAAATCGGGTTACACAAATGCTACAAAAACGTAATAAAACATGCTCAAGCTCATGAATAAGCATGGAAACGTATATGGAAACAAAACTGCTTATAAGAAATTTACTGGCATTTTTGAGATGGATACCATAGACACAATATTTCTAACCAACAAAATTACACTGAGACTTTGGTCTCACCCTGGTATTCTAAAGGGAGAAATGATAAAGCTGGGATATCAGTTTCTTGCTTCTCAGACTGAAGAAATCAGGACTTGCCCCTCTTTTTCTTTTTTTAATTTTTTCTTTTCTTTTTTTTTTTGCAAAAAGCACATGTCTCCTTCAGTCCGACTAGAATGATTTTTGTCTGAAAGTGCTTTTGTTAATTTGACATACTTTAAAATTTTATTTTGCTTTATTTTCCAAAAAGGCAGTAACAATGTAATTGAGATCAGTTAATCAGTGGTAAGAAAGATAATTGCTATAGTTTTCCAATAATAGTCTCCCTATTGTAAGTAAAGTGTTATTTCAACTGTACCAGAACTAATCTAAATATTGCCATTTACATCAGTAGATATGGACAAAACCATGATTTAAACAAATGGAAATCACTGGTATGGAAAAGAAAACTTATTAAAGTAAAATAATATCTACCAATCGTATGAACTTTTCCAAGTACTCTCAAAGAGTTTCTTTCAGAAGGTATTTTCAAGTTAACAACAGTCGTAACAACAAAATAAAGCCATATTTGGCAGTAATGTGCCTGGGTTTAAGCTTAACATAAATGTAAACCTTGAAAAGCTTTACCTCTCTGGACTCCAAGATATCATCGTATGTAAAGGAACCTATTATTTCTTTGGAGGAAAAAAGAGTTTGGATGAGGAGGCTATAGTGAGAAGGACCCACTAGTTCATGTTGTCCGCTTGATGTTAATCTCCTTTCTCTCAGGGATTCTCAACCAAGGTCCTCCCCACTCACCTCTCTGTATTTCCCTTGCCCTTTAGGTAGCACCCCAGATACCTCACAGGTGTTAGGTTGATAAGTGGCACTTATGACATGGCCTGATACATTTTATAATAAAAATTCCCTCTTTGGTGGCACTTTTAAGTGCTAGTTAGGATTCAAAGCCAATCAGTTGACTGATGACTCATTAGAAATGTATAGCCTCTCTAATTAGCACATAAATACTTTCCGTCCATAATACTGTCACTTATCTGATTACTCTTTCATTACCAACCTCTGGCTGGTGAAGCTCCTAGTCTTCTGGAAGTCTTAAAAGGTGAATTATGTATTAATATTAATATATTTCTACCTTTAATGTTTGGTGGTGGTCATAGCCTTATCACAGCCATCCAGTAACTTCCTGTGTGAGGAATCACAGGGGAGGAGGTGCTTTGGGGAAGTCTCTTTAGGGTTCATAAAACAAGAACCTTCTTGTTTACTTCCTAAGTTGAATAGCTCTCCTTTACCCTAGAGAGGTAATGGTAATTAGTGGACTCTGGAGCAGACTGCCCCTGCCAGCCTGCTGGCCATCAAATCCTGGATTTACCAATTAGCAGCATTTTATTAATGCTCTTGTGTTTTTTACTTATCTATTAAATAAGGATGCTGATATTAGAGTTTTGTGATGATTAAATGAGTTAATATGTGTTCAGGACTTAGAACAATGTCTGGCAGATAGCTAATACTATACAAGTGCTGGTTGTCACTGTCATTGCAATTATCATCTACATTTAGGGCTTCCTTTTTAAACAATATTTGAGGAAAGAATTTCTTTGTTAGAAAATCCTTAGATTAAGTGATGGCTCAAGGCTCTTCTTGAACTAGCATTCTAATATGCCTTAACTTACTTTAGGTCACATTTTTCTTACATGGTGAGCTGGTAATTATATTAAGATGATGTGATTTGATGTGAGCAGCTTTCAAGCACAAGAGTGGTAATACGAAAGGATTAGTACTAAAGGTTTGTTGCCTTTTAATTAAATTATATAAACCAAATCAAAAATGGAATTGCCCCAATAGTGCATTTTAAACTACTTTCAGTTGAAGAGCATATCCTGCTTTAACTGCTCCTTCTCCATGACTGATTTTAGTCCAATGCAATGAAAGTTAGCTAAAGGATATCTGTAGCCTCCCAGATTAAGTTTGTTTGATCCTTATTTAAATTTGTTACTTCAAAACACCCTTCATCATATTGAAGGCAAAGTGATACCAGAGCTAAAACGTTAATGACAAACCTAATTAACTTGGCTAGGTAGCGTCCTGCTGTCAATTTTACTAGGGCAAATAACTTACAGAGCATCAGATAATGAAAATGCTGATTTGGACAGCAACATACACTTAGCCAGAGGAGCATCAAGAAATGTCATAAAATTGATGCCTCAGAAATCCCCTCGAAAAGTCATCTATGTCAGCCTCCTACTTCCCAGCTCTCTGAATGCCACTGTTGAGCATGACCTCTGCCCCCAATGTGCTTTCTGTAATTTTAATGCTAGAGATACAATTATAAAGAGTAAAACAAAACAATCTATGTTTTAAAAAGTAAGTCTGTGGATACAAATGTAAATCTGTGTGTGTGTGTGTGTGTGTGTGCATTTGGACAAAAGCGGAGGATAAGCTTAGAGAAAGTACTGGCTGTGTCTTACTCAAAATCAATTTAGTAGATGATATGATATAACCAGACATTCAACTTTGTAAGGGTTTCATTGAGAATGATTCCCTCTGATCTTTATTGGATTATTTACAAGCTGTACATGCTAGAAAGGCAAAGACATTTAGGTTGATGGCTTACCAACAAAGCCCTCATAAGTTGCCCTTATGTGAATGTAAAATGGTCATGGTCTGTATGGAAATTAAAATATTCAAATAATACCTTCTAACTGTTGAAATGAAAATATATCTTCATACTCATAAAATATTTTATGTGTGGGAAATCATTACACACAGTGGTACATATTCAAGAAACCCGTAGATGTTAATATGTATCAAGTTGTTGCTGCTTACTTTACTTATTGAATCATTTAACCAATATTTATTGAATGCCTACCATGTGCCAGGCACTATGGTAGTGCTACAGATATAGTGGTGAATAAAACAGTTATAATTCTTATTCTTGTAGAGATTACATTGTGGTGTAAGAAAGTAGCAAGAAATAAGGTGTAAGAAAGCAGCAACAAAGTGCATATATAGATCAGTGTGCAGGTGCTGTACCAGTAATAGAAACACCTACTTTAGATACGGGGTCATGGTAGGTCATCCTGAAGAAGTGTGCTGAAACCAGATGAAGAATGGGTTGACAATGTTTCAGGCAGAGACACAGTGTGTGCAGGGGCCTTAAGGGTGCAAAGGGTTTGGCATATCCAGAGAATGAAGACAAGTGTGGCTGATGCCAAATAAGTGATGGAATAGAAGCCTGGGATGAGGCTGGACTGCAGACAAAGGCTAGATCACTCAGAGGCTTGCAAATCCACATTAAAAAGTCTGGATTGTATTCAAAATGAATTAGAAGCAAGTAGAGTTTTAGAAAGAGTTACATAATGTAATTTTATATTCAGGGTCACTCGTTACTCTATGTATAATAGAATAGATAGTCCAGAGAGGAAGTAGGGAGACCAATTTGTAGGCTTTTGCTGCATTCCAAGTGGTGACAGTGTCAGTGGGAATGAAGAAGCAAGTTGAAGACATATTTTGGAAGTGGAATAAACTGCATTTGGTAGTGGAATGAGTGTGGGGTGGGCAGGAGGAGAAAGAGGGAGGTGTCTGTCTTGAGCAACTGGGCAGATGGTGGTATTATTTACTGTGATGTGGAACATTTGCATAAGGATTGTGTTTAGGAGAAATGTTAAAGAATTTGCTTAGGACATGTTAAGTTTAAGATGCCTGTGAGACATCCAACCCACTTGAAATTCCTCCTTTCTGGACGAGACTTGACTACTAAAGCAATTATTCAAGCTAGGCCATAGTTGCAGTTCTATAACAAAAATCCCTTACCCAGAAGACGTGTTTTTCACAGTCATCTTTGCAAATGGCAGTTTTATTAGTAATAGAAAAACTACACTTAACATCACATGCTTGTTGTAAACATAAAGGGCTAAGTACTCCAAACACTTACTATGTATATACTATTAGGCACCTTAGAAACATTAGGCTGCAATTGAGCTTCAAACTGTATGGGGCTGGCAGTGCAATGTGATCCCAATCTAACAAATGATAAAGATGAATTTCAAAGAAAGAAGTAGTTTTCCTACGTTTATACATCTACTATGTGACAGTGACATGTTTGAAATGGATAAAAGTATTAGAGTGTTATTATATACAGTCTGTCTGCCTTACTTATTTTTTAGTTTTTTATTGTGAAAGAATATACATAATATAAAATTCTAATTTTAACAATTATTAACGATTCGACTCAGTGCCATCAGACGCATTAACAATGTTGTAAAACCATCACCACTATCCATTTTCAGAACTTTGTCATCATCCCAAACAAAAATTCTATACCCATTAAGCAATAACTCCCATTCTCTCTTCTCCCTGTCCCAGGTAACCTCTAATCTACTTTCTGTCTTTATGAGTTTGCCTAATTTAGATATTTTATATTAATGAATTTATATAATTTCATATTAATGGATTTATTCTTCTGTGTCTTCTGACTTATTTCACCTAGCATAATGTTTTCAAACTTTATCCATGTTGTAGCATGTATTAGAACCATTCTTTTATATGGCTGAGTAATATTTTATTATTTTTATATACCACATGTTGTTTATCCATTTGTTTGTTGATAGATGGGTTGTTTCTGCCTTTTAGCTATTGTGAATAGTGCTGCTGTGGACGTTGATGTACAAGTATCTGTTTGAGTCCATCCTTTCAATTCTTTTGGGTATGTTCCTAGGAGTGCCATTGCTGGATCACACGGTAATTCTATATTTAACTTTTTGAGGAATCATCAAAGTGTTTTCCACAGCGGCTGTGCCATTTTGCATTCCAAGCAGCAATGGACAAGGGTTACAATTTTTCGACATCCTCACCAACACTTGTTATTTTAGATTTTTTAAATAAAGCCATTCTCGTGGCTGTGAAATCGTATCTCATTATGGTTTTGATTTGCATTTCTGTAATGACTAATGGTGCTGAGCATTTTGTCATACGCTCCTTGTCTATTTGTATGTCTTCTTTGGAGAAATATCTGTTCAATGTCTTCATTTTCATTGGAGAAATGCCTGCCCAATTTTGAATTGAATTATTTTTGTTGATTTGTAGGTGTTTGTTATATATATTCTGGATATTAACCTCTTGTTATGTATATACCTGCAGATATTTTCCCTAGGTCTTTACCTGTTTTTGAAAGGGGAATCCGTGCTTTTATAGCCATTGGGCCTTTACTGTATGTATCCAAGAAATGGATGGAGAAGAGAATTGAAGAATATAACTTATTTATTGGAAAAGCCAAACTGTATAAATTATAAACCTTAAACAATTGTATTATTTCTCCCTGTTGAAGTTATGAGGTGACCTGAATTTTCCCCATCTGAATTTTGAATTTATTAAAATATTTACAAATACAAATAAGATACAAATAAACACATCATATCTATAATTAGTAAAGCTGATATTAGATATTGTGGCTTGTATGTGTGGGCAAGAAGCCTTTCTTTTATAATACTCCAACATTAGAAAAATGTATCCTCCCAGCCACAGGAAGCATTGGAAAACCTTAGACTACCCCATATGGGGGATGTGACCATGCTTAAAGCTCATTGCATAAAGGAGTTGACCAGGATATGTACTTCATACTGGGTGCAGGATCCCAAGTGGAAAAGGAGAGGCAGAGGTTGAGTGTACATGTCTGGTTCCTTATTCCAAATTCACCAGTCACATAAGTCACAACTCCTATCCCCAAGAGTAGACTGAATGATGTACAATCATTATGTGTCAACTAGAAAAAATAAAACAAAAAAAGAGAGGTAAATAAGAGTATCCGATTGGGGTTGCAAAATTCAGTTACATTCTGCATAAAAGAGAGACCCAAATCACAGTTTAACTTTGGGAAATGGAGATATTAGAAGAGGTATATAAAACTGTCATTACTTACACTTGACATGATTACCTACATTAAAAAACTGAAAAAAACCTACAGAATTAATAGCATGAATAGACAGTTTGACAAGTTTGTTGGATATAAAATTCATAAAGTACATTTATATTCACTACAATATATAAAAAGATACCATGATTAGTAGGATAAAGTATTTTAATATATTTTAATATTACAAAAGTTTCTGAATTACATGAAAGGGCAAAGGCCAAGGAGAGTCAAAGACACTGCTAAAGAAAGAGGTCATGTTGCAATGCCTCGCCTTACCAGATGTCAATAATTATTATGAAACTATACTAATTAAGACAGTGTGGTATTTGTGGTATTTGCACAGGGATAGATAACCTGACTATAGGAACCAAATAGAGTGCCCAGAAAAAAAGTCATGCATATGTTGTAGTAAATGGTATTATTCCTCCCTCAAATTCCTTCTTTTGCTATAAGATTATATATTTCCATTCGTGGCCATATCACTTGCTGTGCCTCCCTGGGAAAGGAGTGAACTCCTCCCTACCCCTCCCATACCCTGCCATTGATGTTGGGCTTCGCCTACCTTGCTTTGGCCAATAAAATGCTAGCAGAGGTGACATATACCACACCTGACAGAAACTTTAATCATGGTGAGTATACAACTATAATGACAGAAATCTCATTGCAAGGTTTGACAATTCTTTTCCTTCTGCCAAAAAAATGTCATATGCCAAATAAGGACTGCTCTTTCCGTTTTAATCCTGAAATAAAGAAAAAAGAACTGTAGATGGAACCCAGTGCTGACATGCTGTCAGTATATAATGTGAGCAAGAAATAAGCTGCATAAGCCACCATGATTTGGGGATTGTTTGTTATTGCAACATAATTTAGTGAGAACTTAATATGTGACAGAATCAGCATTCCAGTTCAATGGGGAAAAGGATGAACTTTGCAATAGAAAAATATGATATTATATTCCCATATCACCTTGTATATAAAAATAGATACTAGGTGTATGAAAAACTTAAGGCTAATATTACAAAAACTTTTAAGTGACAATCTAAGGGAAAAGAAGTAGATGTAATAGAGAAAAGGTAGATGGACTACATCAAGATTAAAGGTTTCTGTTCAGCAAACAAGACAAAAACTGTGAAGATATGTGCAACACATATCACTCAGAAGGGACTAATATACAGGTCATAAGAAAAAGCAATCCACTTGAAAAATGAGCAGAAGTCTTCAATAGTCATTGCACAGAAGAGGAAACCCAAGTGGCCAATAAACATACAAAATGATGTTCAGTCTCATTAAATTAAAATCACAATGAGATACCATTTTACGTTCCTCATTTGGCAAAAATCTAAAAGTGTGAAAGCTATTTCATTCCTGGCTGTTTTCTCTGCAGGGGTTGGTACTTGGGTCATGCGCAAATATGTCCTATGACCTGTTTTGGTAAGGTCCCACACACTAAGAATGATTTTTAAATTTTTAAAGCATTGTAGGAAAAGAGAGAATATGTGACTGACATCGTATGTGGTCTAAAAGGCCTGAATTATTTATTGTTAGACCCTTTAAAGGAAAAGTTTGCCAACCCCTGAGAGAAACTCTAGTGTGTGTGTGTGTGTGTGTGTGTGTGTGTGTCTGTGTGTATATGTATATATATACACACAGAGAGAAAGAGATTTATAAAAATATTCCTACAAGCACTATTTGTTAATGCCCTCAATCTGGAAACAATACAAATGTTTATCCATAGTAGAACATACAAATTGTTGCATATTCATATAAGTAGCTATATTCAGCAATGAAAATGAATGTACTGCGTTGCTCACCAACATGAGTGAATTTCCTAGTACTAATGTTGAGTGAGTCACAAAAGAAAATTACATAAGAATATATACAATATAAGTTCACTTATCTAACATTAAAAATACAAAGGATTAAATAATATATTATTTTAGGATTCAAATATAACTAAACAAGTTAAAACACAAAATTCAGGACTGGGGCTACTTACATGAGGAGAGAGGAGGGATGGATAAGGCTTCTTTTGATAGAATTTAAAGCACAAAGCATTAACTGAAATAAGTGATATCACCTTATAATAATAGGAAAAAGTCACCAAAAAGATATAACTGGCATAAGCTTTTATGCACTGAAAAAACATAGCTTCAAACACATACATAGTTTTAACAGATTTAAAGTAGAAATTGGTAAAATTGTATTACGGTGAAAGATTTTCACACATATCTATGTGAAATCAGTAAATCGAGCAGACAAAAAACTAGTATTTAGAAAACTAAAAAAAAGACAATTAGCAAGCTTAATTAACATATATATACATTCCTTTAGAGAAGAAATGCATAATATGATACATTTTGTGAGGTTGATTTTCAAGTTTGCATATAAAATTTACAAAAATATATTATGTTTCAGATCCTGCAGAAAATCTAAACAAATTTTTAAAGAGCCAATATCATGCAGGCAGCTTTCTCTGAGTGCATTTCAGTTAAAAGATAGAATATATATATATGTGTGTGTATATATATATATATATGATTAAGAACCACGTGCTTGGAGATTAAAAATATGAATTACTAAATAACTTTAGGAATAAGAAACAAATCAGAGAGGAAATCATACATATTTAATAGTAGATAATAAAAATAAAAATTCCAGCATGATATGCATAGGAAAGTACCATTTATGTAAATTAAAAATATAAAACATTAGCACATATTTTAGAGATGAATACATATGTAGCCAATATATGAAAACAAATTAGAATTGTATTTATCATCCTTAGTATTGAAATGGGGGAAAGGAAAGTAATGGGATTTGAGAGATACACCCAAGAGACTGTAATTCTGTGTTTTTTAAGATACAAAAGACGTGAAAGACTTAAGATTTATTTAAGCTGGGTAGTGATTAAACATTCTATTATTATCTCTACCCTTCTGCATGTTTGAAATATTTCATGATAAAAAGAAACATAAAAATAAAATAAGAGAAGGAAGATGCACTGTGCATAAAATAGTACATATCATTTTTGTTTCTAGTGGGATAAGAGATAATAAATGTAATTTTTAGAACTTTTTCTCTCTGGGAACAAGAGATTGCCTTTGAAAACAAAAAGGACTTTAAACTGATACATGCTGTAAAGAGATAGCAAATGTGATACGTTTTATGTTTTCTTGAAGTGTTTGTTGCTTTTTATCTGGTGGATGTTTTATAATCCCTCTCTGGTGAACTAGGTTGGACAATCTACCTGGATATAGCTGAATATAGCAAATATAATGGAGATACCTATTTGGCTTAGTTTGTGGATAGCTTTGGGTTAAGCCTGGTCACACTAAAATCCTGGTCAGAGTGAGTCCTACTGGAAAGCGGGCAGTAAGCTGTGGACACCGAGAGAAAGCTCTATGTGGGTTTACTTTCTTATGCCTCCTCTTAGTATGGTTTTAGAGGGATGGCGCCAAGGACAGGGCACTTGACTTGCTTCTACGTCATTCCTGAGCCAAAGATCAAAAGGAGTTTGTTTAGCTTCTGCTGGTTCAGCCCAACTCAGTGGATAGGTGGATCATTATGTGGTACTGGATAAGGTCTTAGTTAATCATAAAAAGTGTGAATTTTCTTGGTTTCTTGGTACTTTGTAGCTTGTGAATATACTGTGGCAATAGACAGCTAGTTGAGAATTCAGGGATGTGGGATATGATCAGACATCTGTTTCATCTCAAAGCATGATGGAGGGAATCCACTATCCCTTTCTGGTTGAATTGTCTCTCCTGTCTTGGCTAGGGATCTACTTACCTTTTCAGAATGTCCTGCACTCTCACAGTTCCATTTCATTCTCTCCCTCTGATTCTTCATCTTCTAATCCCTCACTAAATATTTATGTCCTCTAGGGTTTTTCAGCCCTCCCCTCCCCTCCCCTCTCCCCCCTTCCCTCCTGTCCCCTCTCCCCCCTTCCCTCCTGTCCCCTCTGCCCACTCCCCTCCCCTCCCAACCCCTCCCCTCCTCCTCTCTCTCTGTACATTTTCTGTGGGTGGTTTCACTTCCCTTCTGCTTTGACGCCTAAATGCTCTATCTTTAGGCATAGCTGCAGACCTGCATTCCCAGCAGGGTGTTGCACAAATTGTCCCAAACTCAATTAATTACTGCTGCAAACCTGACTTCATACTTTTTAAATTTATATTCATTTTCCTGGTGAAAGACACAGCTATCTATTAAGTAAATCAGGTTAGTAACCGAGGAGTTATAGTTGCTTGATTCCTTTCCCTTACTCAATATGAAGTCATTCTCTGGGTTTTGTTGTTATTTCTTCAGATTCTTTCGTGTTGCTTATTTTCCATCTCTACTCCTTCTTCCCTAGTTCAGATTCCTAGCCTTTCCTACCAGCTTTCTAACTGGTCTCTACATCTCCACTGTTTTCTATAACAAATCCATTCCTTACATTTATGCCAAAGTAATCATTCTGAAGCATGTCTTAACACATAATTCATTTGATTAAACATTTTTAGGGCCTCTTTATTGTCTACAATATAAACTCTTTCTTCCTTTGCCTGACATTGAAGACTGTCATCACGTGACCCTGGCCCACCCTTGATTCCTGACATTTAATTTACTCCTGTTTCCTTATCATGCAAACTCTGTTTCAGCTCTACTACACTAATTGCTGTTCTCTGAATCTGTAGTATACTTAGATGCCCCTTGGCATTTGCTCATGCTATTTCATCTGCCTGAAATTCCCTTGTGATTCCACCCATTATACAATTTTGCCTTATGAAAACCTACTCGTCCTTCAAGATTCTGCTCCAATGTTACTTTTTCTATGACACGGATCTGTTCTTGATCAACATGCTTGTAATTAATTGTTTATGGCATTTTTGGGTTTTGGAATTGGATTTGCTTTCTTTTGGATGCACTGCCATGCTTAGCCCAACCTCCATAAAACTTGGTTTTATTTGAGTAAGATACTAATGTATCTTATTTCTAATTGCATCTTTTAGCTAGGAAAAATGTCTTTCTGGTTTTTTGAAATGCACTTTTAGCACTCAAAAAAGTGTACACAAGATATTATATATCATTATTCTCATTTAATGAAGAAGTGAATTTGTGCTAAGTAAATATGTGTAAGCAGACTCTGTAGCCTACTCTTAAAGTAGCTAAATAGCTCTCATTTTGTTAATTAAGAGCACTATCTGAATTCCAAACCAATTTTTAAAGCTGATCACTAAAATGTAGAAGTACATTAAGTATCCAAAAATTGAATCTAAAATATAGCACAATAAAGACTGAAAATGTTAATCTTAAGCCCCATGTAAACAAAATAAACTTTTCTTTTGTCTTTAATCAGTATTAGCTGAACAGAACTTCAAACTGTAATGACTAAAGGAACATCACCGTGCCCTGGTAAGGCAGAAAAGAAGCAAAAAAAAAAAAAAAAAAAAAAAAGAAAGAAAGAAAAAGGAGCAACCAAAGAGAGTGCTTCAAAAATGGGAAACACAGATGAAAAATCTGAGAGAAGATTCAGAGACTCTTGCTCTACCTAATTCTCTGGATTCAATAACTTTGAGCAGTCTGGTCCATATCTTGGTTACCCTGGAACTTCATTAAGCCCCTCTAGGTGCTTGATGAAATTTCATCTTTTCTTTTCCTCTTAGTTTATATGTTCTGTCTGAAGCCTCTGGAATTTAAGAGATTCAGATAGTCTAGTAAATAGCTTTCAAATTTTGGAGCTATTGCCAATAGTTAGAGCATCTATACATTTCTGTACCAACACAAAAGACAGGTGTCTCCTTGGATTTTGTGTAGAACATCATAGCAATAACAGTGCAGTAATTTCCTAATATAGAATTTATTTTTAGAGATGGTGCTGTTTAATGAAATCTAAGCAGATGGAAAAGAAAGTTACTCTATGCTACAAAGTTTCAATAGGCTGACTTTATCCTCTTTTGTTTGGAATATGCATTTCTATTAAAATGTTAACTTTCCTGAGTTCATTAATTTATACTAAAGAGATTTCCCATAATTTCCAGTTTGTACTTTGTTTGGCAGGACTTGGATTTTGTTAGGTAATATTCAGGCAATAATGTTTCAATATGCTATATTCTCACAAGAAAATAATCTAATTTTCACACACGCATAGAATCTTAATCAAAATTTGTGAGAACAGGTCAAATAAATTTCTGGTGATATAAAGGGTGTGTTTTAATATGATTTTCATGAGGCAATGTTAAATGAGAAAAATAAAGCAAAAAGAATGTTTTAAAAATTTTATAGTCAGATCACTCAGAAATGGAGAATTCTGTAAATTTTCTGAAAGTAGAGTACTCAATATTCTTTTACTTTAGTAATTGCCAAAAATATTGGAGATAACACGTTCTCCATTTATCCCAACATGAATATTCTGCTCCAGCTATTATCCCCTAAACATATATTAGTGATTTTCATCTTTGAATGTTTTTTTCATTGTGTTATTAATTCACCTTGCCTTACATATCTAGTTGCCTGAATTTTCCCATACTCAAAGCTTTCTTATCCTCATTGGTCCACATCAACTTATTCATAAAACTTTTGTCATGACCTGTTTCTCAAATACTAGATACCATTTTTACCTGGTTATGGGACACCTAATTATGACGTAGCTTCAAGAAAGGACTGGCACTGCTCAAATAATGAGACTACTTTCATTATAATGAGATGAAATGATGGAGTCTATGAATTGATCTACTCTCATTGTTTTCTGGAGCAAATTCACCTTCCCTGACCTTCACTAAACTTAGTCAGAGTTTTGGATCTCGGTATCGGTGCACTAGCATAGAAATCTGGGTCTACTAAAAGTTCCCATCTCTAGCTCACTACAGTAATTTAGCAAGTCACAGCTCCTCACCTGTATGTTTCTCCTTGTCTCTGCCAAAAAAATGGTGTAGTTGAGGCCATGACCCCTCTTTTTAAAAGAAAATTATTTCTTAAATTTTTGTGGGTACGTAATAGGTGTATGTATTCATAGGGTACATGAGATGTTCTGATACAGGCATGCAATGTGAAATAAGCGTATTGTGAAGAATGGGGTATCCATTCCCTCAAGCATTTAACCCTTTGAGTCACAAAGAATTCAATTACACTCTTTACCTATGCTACTAGCTGAGTCTCGCAACTAGTCTATTTGCTTCCAAAGTTTCCCTCATCCAATCGGCCCTTCATACTTTAGTCACAGTTATTGCTCTAAAATACACTTGATCATACCACAATTCTGCCCCTCTTAAAAGCCCTCTGTGGCTTCCTGTGGTCCTTAGAATAAAGCCTAGAGCTCTTTTGTTAAGAACATGTAAGTTTATGAACTATTGGTTATTCTAAATCATCTTATGGACAGCCAGCTTTCTGGTTGGTTTCCATCATAACGCTTTAAAAGGCCAAACTTCTGTCATGGCACTCATCTGGTTAATTTTGGAGCTTTTTTGTAATTTGTAAAAAAAAATTGTAATTTTTTTTTAATCTGACTCAATTCTTCAGAATGCAAGTTTCACTGGGGTGGGGTTCTCTCTGCCGTGTTCTCTGTTGTATTCTCCACGCCTAAATCACTATCTTTAAGCTCCCATAGAATGCATATGTGAATTTATGTATATATGAATGTATACCTACTCTTCCAGCCTCCTTTTTTTTTTTAATTATTATTATTATACTTTAAGTTCTAGGGTACATGTGCATAACATGCAAGTTTGTTACATATGTATACTTGTGCCATGTTGGCGTGCTGCACCCATCAACTCGTCAGCACCCATCAACTTAACCACTTCCCCTGAATACTTCCTTTGCTCCAGTCATAGGGAGAAAACTTACACTTCTCTGAAGAGTCATGATGTTTCCAATTCTCTGCTTAAATAAATGCAGTTCCTTTACTTTGATTGTCTTTTCTCCCTCCCCTCTATTTTTTCACAGTGACTCCTAATTGTCATTCATAACAGCTTCTCCTGAACCCTAGTTTTATATACTCTCTCACAATACTCTATGCTTATTTTGATTACATTGTGTTTTTCTTTTTTTCACATTTAATCGTGTTTATTTTCTTGTCTTTTTGCCTTACTAGACTGAGCAACTTGAGAGCAGGGATCATGTCTTACATGTTTTTGTCTTGTTGTTGCTTTGAGAGACATGGTAAGTTCCCAATAAGTATGTGTTGTAGGAAGAGATAGTCTTTCATGGTCTTATATGGTGCTTCATCCCATACTAGCTTCTTGGTATTGATCAGCTAAATTATTGAATTCAGTACTTCTTTTACAGCATTTTCCTGAATTGTGATCTCATCTCATATTATTAATGTGCTCCCCAATCCAGTCTCCATCTGGTATATGTCCAGGTGGATGGTCTCCAACTGGCTAGTTGGAGGAAGTTTTTCTCTTTTTCTGTTCTTAGTCCCTAAAAAAGAAGTTACAAATACAATTTTTTCACAGAATCTTGGCAAGTAGCATAACTGAGTACAGCAGGCATTAAAATACAATAGGGATTGGAGAGGATTGTGGTGAAGGAGAGAGTATAGAGCTAATTGATTTAGATGAGGCAGTTCTGCTTAGTTATACTTGATTTTTGTCATGCAGAAATGTGGGGGCCAGGGTGTCTACTTACTCCACTTTTTAAAAAAGAAAAATGCAAATCTGGATATTTAGTAGAATGTCCTGATGTTTTTGGCCTTTGTGTAGGATAAACAAAGCACATCTGCATGTTAAATGCAACCCAAGGGTTTGTCTGTTTGCAACTTCTTTAATTTAACCCTTTCAAAGCTCTGTAAATCCACAGTGGCCAAACCAATTCACATCATATCTATAATTGAGCCCTTGTGTGCTAGACTTATTTGGTCAGCATTCTGGGACTCCCACAGTCTACAATGATGTCATCCATTTCTGAAATCCTGTGACAGTGGTATGTGTTGGAGATGTGGTTGGGTGTAATATAACATTGAAGGACCATGGACTTTGAAGACAGACGGACATATATTTGAAGCCCTTCTCTGCAGGTTATTTAGTTATGTGATTTTTTAAGAATCACTTAAAGTCTCTGAATCTCAGTTACTAATTCATAAAATGAAAATGAGTAGACCATTATCATGGTTGTAGTAAGGCTTTTTGTGACAATGGGTATAAAATGCCTCGCGCAAATTGTGCTGCCTTGTTTTGTTGTTCACCAATCCTGATGGGCTCAAAATTATTTCCCCCCGAGATACTTATAATAGATTGTTCTGTACTCTGTGCATTCTGTATTTTCAAAAGATAGTAAGTCTCACAGAAAACAGTGAACACATACTTCTTTTTCTGTTCCCAAAGATCATTTTTAAATTTCGTCAAATCAATATTTTTTTTTAATTTAAAGGAAATCCAATGAGGAATCTTACTATATCAAAGGATAAATGGGGAGCTACTCTGGTTTAAGCAGAGGTAGGGATGGCAGGCAAGCCATGCATAGTCAATCTTACTTCATAAGATACTGCCACAGGCCATTTGCTATGGCTCATGCCTCCAATTCCAGCACTTTGTGAGGCCAAGGTGGGTGGATCACCTGAGACCAGGAGTTTGAGACTAGCCTGGCCAACATTGCAAAACCCAGTCTCTACTAAAATAAATAGATAAGTATTGCCAAAGGCTCCCAAGGTCACTAAGTGGAATGTTAGCTTTCTATAGATCAGGGTTTGAGAAACCATGGGCTAGGGAATAATACTTTACATTCAGGGCCTCAATAGAAGTCTATAATTTGACTCATCTATTGACAAAGTGAAGTTTCTCCAGAATTAGAGTATTGCGTCTCCAGTAGCAGCTCTAAACTTCTGCCGTATATGTACCCATATTTCTTAAGTGCAGTCATGCTGATGAAGGCTAAAGACATTTTGCTTCACAAAGCTATGTCTTTGAATAGCTGTGCACTGATGACTCACTGATGATATTTTAGTATTGTTTTGGTTGTTAAATTTTAAAAGGAATATGCCCATGCCAAAATTGTATTCTGTACAGAAGTCAAATTAGTTTTGAAGCAAGAGATTGGTCATAACTGAAGTATTGAAAAATTATATCTTCCCATTTGAACGCTGTAATACCCATCAGGTGAAATAACTGCTGTAACACAATTATTGCTTCAGTGGGCTGAGTCTCTGAAAACCTTTAAAGAATATTTTAATGCACCATGTCAAGACTAGGGAAGCTTCATTCACGTGGTGACAGCTCTTCCTTGTCTGCTGTGTATAAATTACTTGCTATGTAAGAGAAAATACTTAAGGCAAGTTCACTAAATCTGGCCGGAAAGGGCAAAGATTTTTTTGTGTAACAGCTCAAAAGCACAGGCAACCAAAACAAAAATAGACAAATGTGATTACATCAAGCTTAGAAGCTCTACACAGCAAAGGAAACAATCAACAAAGTGAAAAGACAAGCTGCAGAATGGGAGAAAATATTTGCAAGCTGTCCGATTAGTAACCAGAATACATAAGGAGCTTAAACAACTCAATAGCAATAAAGCGAATAATCCAGTTAAAAATGGGCAAAAGATTTGAATAGACATTTCTCAAAATAAGATATACAAATGGCCAACAGGTAGATGAAAAAATGCTCAACATCACTAATCATTAGATTAATTCAAATTGAAATCACAATGAGATACCATCTCATACCAGTTAAAATGGCTGCTGAGAAAAAAAACAACAACAACAACAACAACAACAAAACAGGAAATCATGGATGCTGGCAAGGATGTGGAGAAAGGAGAACTCTCAGACATGGTTGGTGGACATTTAAATTAGTACAGCCACAATAGAAAACTGTATGGAGGTTCCTCAAGAAAACAAAAATAGAACTACCATATGATCCAGCAGTTCCACTACTGGGTATACATCCAAAAGAAAGAAAAATCAACCTTTCAAAGAGATACTTGCACTTCCATGTTTATTGTAGCACTATTCACAATTGCCAAAGTATGGAATCAATCTAAATGTCCATCAATGAATAAATGAATTAAGAGAATGTGGTATATATACACAATGAAATATTCAGCTATAAAAGGAATGAAATTATGTCATTTTCAGCAGCATGGATGGAACTGGAGGTCATTATGTTAGGTGAAGTAAGCCAAGCACAGAAGGATAATTTTTGCATGTTCTTACTAATATGTGGAAGTTAACATATGGGATCTCATAAAGATAGAGAATAGCTTGTTGTTATTAGAGGACAGGGAAGATAGCAGGGAGGAGAGAGAAAGGGAGGTTGATTAATGGGTACAAATAACTGTTTGATAGAAAAAAATAACACCTAGCATTTGATGGATCAATAGGGTGATTATAGTTTACAATAATCTATATTTTAAAATAGGTAAAAGAGAATAATTTGAATGTTTCTAGCATGAAGAAAAGACAAATATTTAAGGTGGTGGTATCCTAAGTATACTGCTTTGACCTTTACAAATTATATGAATGTATTAAATTATCACCTGTACCCCCCAAATACATGGTACATAATAGATATGTATATCTATTATGTATCATTAAAAAATAAAACAAAAATAATTGGCCAGCAAAAAGGAAGGCCTTCTAATAAAGGAAGGAGGTAGCTGCCAGTGATGTTTCAGATCCTGGAAAGACTTCCTTTCCCTCCAAACACAACCCCAAACCATTTGTTGAAGCCTAGAGTCCCTTTAACAAGGGAAAAAGCTTCTCAATTTTTAGAGAGGATATTTCTCATCTCCTGTAGAAGGAATTATAGAAATAGAAATTCAACTGCATCCCAAGACGCAGTGTAATATGGTTGCCAAGTACGTGGTTTCTGGAGACAGACACTATGGGTTTGAAACCCTGCTCTGCAGCTAAACTAGTTGTGTGGCCCTAGGCAAGTCACTTTGCCCAGTTTTCTCTTCTGTAAAATGGCGATGATAGTGTTACAGTTGGACCTCCATACCGGTGGGTCCTGGATCTGTGGATTGAACTAACAGTGGATTAAAAATATAGTCATGCACCACATAGTCAATCAATGATGGACCATATATATGGCAGTGATCCCATAAGATTATATTACTGTATTTTATTGTACCTTTTCTATGTTTAGATATATAAATACTTACCATTGTGTTACAATTGCCTACAATATTCAGTATAGTAACATGCTGTACAGGTTTGTAGCCTAGAAGTTTTAGGCTATACCACATAGCCTAGGTGTGTAGTAGGCCATACCATCTAGATTTGTGTAAGTACACTCTAGGATGTTTATACAATGATGAAATCACCTAATGTTGCATTTCTTATAACATATCTCTTTTGTTAAGAAGCACATGACTGTACTAAAAAAAAAAAAAGTCAATACTAAAAAATAATACAGATAAAATACAGTATAACAACTATTTACATAGCATTTACTTTGTATTATATGTCATCTAGAGATGTTTTAAAGTATACAAGAGGCTGTGCATAGGTTATATGCAAATACTATGCCGTTTTATATCAGCGACTTCAGCTTTCGCAGATTTTGATATACATCAAGGATCCTGGAACCAATCCCTAAGCAGACCAAGGGATGACTGCACTTATCTCAAATGGTAGATGAGGATTCATGTGTGATTGCTTAGATAAATATTATCTAATTTGCCCATATTTTTGAATACTTACTTTTGAATACTTGCCAAAAACTGTGTTGAGAATTTTGTGTGCATTTCCATGTTTAATTCTCACTACAGTTCTGCATGATGGCTACTATTAGTATCTCCTTTTGACAGATGAAGGAATTGAGGCACAGAAATGGTTATGAACTAACTCTAGTAAGTGGGGAAGGCAGAATACAAAATCACATCTGTCTCCATGGCCCATGTCAGTGGCCACTATATTGTACTCTCCCTCATCATATTTCATCTGGAAATGGCTTAGCATTACTGAAGGAGATGCTACTTTTTCCAAAGCCCTGCATTATATGTTTATTTATTCACTTTTCATTATGAAAAACTCAAAATTCTGGGTAAGCTTTATCAGAGTATTTCAGAATAACAAGGGTATAATCCTCCTGCTTCAAGTAACTTCTGCCTATCTGTGGTGATGAGGCTCAGGTGCACATAAAAATTAGGGAATAAACAAAAAAGACTTACAACATGAGATAACCAGTAATTTCCACTTTTTATTTTATTAAGCAGCAAGACATTAAAAAAATTATCTAGACATAGTTGCAACTTATATGTCTTTTCTCCTGATCCCCTCTTCCTCAAGCCTAAGGTTGCAATATAGAGAAAATAAATTGTTAGTTACTTGTCCACAGTAATGTTTGAGTCAAGAAACACTGGTAAGAGTTGGACAGCATATGTATGAATGCCTGTTCAACAAGGAGATTACACTCAATCAGCAATAAGATTTTACTGGATGTACTTCAATTTTCATTTTTAGAAAGTCTGCTTTTCACGTCATATCTCCATGAGAGACAATGTAACATAGGGAAGCCTAAATTTAAACTGGCTGGATCCAAATTCTGGTCCTGCACTTGGTATCTGTATAACCCCAGACAAGTTATTTACACCGTCTGTACCTCAGTTTCTTAAGTTGTAAAACAGGGATGATAAAAAGTATTTGTGCCACAATATAATTGTGAGGATTAAAAAAACTAAAGCAATTAAGCTAGTGTCAAGACCATAGCAACTTCTTGAATAACATTAATTACCTATGATGGTGGTAATGACAATGACAATGGCAATTGCGTTCATGAAAGATTTCATTTGCAAAAGCTTTCATGGCTGTGATTATTAATTATAAGTGTCAATTTAGAGGACGTATTTAGATAAAATTCATATTTACATTGGTGTCCTATTCAACATCCTATTGGAAGTTCTGGCCGAAGCAATCTGGCAAGTGAAAGAAATAAAAGGTATCCAAATAGGAAAAGAGAAAGTGAAACTATCCCTGTTTGCAGATGACATGATTGTATATCTAGAAATTCCCATAGTCTTGTCCCAAAAGCTCTTTGATCTGATAGACAACTTCAGCAAAGTTTCGGAATACAAAATCAAGGTAAAAAAAATCAATAGCATTCCTATACACTAACAGCATCCAAACTGAGAGCCAACTCAGGAACACAATTCCATTCACAATTGCCACAAAAAGAATAAAATACTTAGGAATATAGCTAACCAGGGAGGTTAAAGATCTCTACAACCTCTACAATGAGAATTACAAAACACTGCTCAAAGAAATCAGAGATGATACAAACAAATGGAAGAACATTCCATGCTCTTGGAGAAGAAGAATAAATATTGTTAAAATGGCCATACTATCCTAAGCAATTTACAGATTCAATGTTATTCCTGTCAGACTACGAATGGCATCTTCACAGAACTAGAAAAAACTATTCTAAAGTTCTTATGAAACCAGAAAAGAACTCGAATAGCCAGGGCAATTTTAAGTAAACAGAACAAAGCTGGTGGAATCACATTGCTGGACTTTAAACTGTACTAAAAGGCTACAGTAACCCAAACAGCATGGTACTGTACAAAAACAAACACATAGAACAATGAAACAGAATAGAGAGCCCAGAAGTAAAGCCACACACCTGCAACCATCTGATCTTTGACAGAGTTGACAAAAACAAGCAATAGGGAAAGGACTCCCTATTCAATACATGATGGGATAACTGGCTAGCTATCTGCAGAAGACTGAAACTGGACCGCTTTCTTACACCATGTACAAAAATCAACTAAAGATGTATTAAAGACTTAAATGTAAAACCTAAAACTATAAAAACTCTGAAATATAACCTAGGAAATACCATTTTGGACATAGGAACTGGCAAAGATTTCATGCCAAAATTCCAAAAGTAATTGCAACAAAGGCAAAAATGGGCGAACTGGACCTAATTAAACTAAAGAGCTCCTGCACAGCTTCTGCACACTATTTTAACAGAGTAAACAGACAACCTATGGAATTGAAGAAAATATTTGCAAACTACACATCTGACAAAGATCTAATATCTAGAATCTACCAGGAACTTAGACATATAAGCAAAAAACAATCCCATCAAAAAGTGGACAAAAGACGTGAACAGAAACTTTTCAAAAGAAGACATACATGCAGCCAAGGAGCATATGAAAAAATGCTCAGTATCACTGATCATTAGAGAAATGCAAATCAAAACCACAATGAGATACCATCTCACACCAGTCAGAATGGCTACTATGAAGAAATCAAAAAATAATAGATGCTGGTAAAGTTGTGGAGAAAATGGAACACTTACACATTGCTGCTGGGAGTGTAAATTAGTTCAACCAGTGTGGAAAGCAGTGTGGTGATTCCTCAAATAACTGAAAACGGAATTTCCCTTCAACCCAGAAATCTCACTACCTGGATTTATTTTCCCAAAAGAATATAAATCATTCTACCCTAAAGACACATGAACATGTATGTTAATTGCAGCACTGTTCACAATAGCAAAGATACGGAATCAACCTGAATCTCCATCAATACTAAATTGGATAAAGAAAATGTGGCACATATACATCATGGAATACCATGTAGCCAAAAAAAGAATTAGATCATGTTCTTTGCAGGGACGTGGATGAAGCTGGAGGCCATTATCCTTAGCAAACTAATGCAGAAACAGAAAAGCAAATACTGCATGTTCTCACCTATAAGTGGGACCTAAATAATGAGAACACATGAACAGAGAGAGGGAGAACAGACACTGGGGCCTACCCATCTGTACACCAAATCCCCGAGTCATGAGTTTACCAATATAACAAACCTGCCCCTACACCCCTAAACCTAAAATAAAAGTTAAAATATTTTAAAACACTGTGCAGATTTTGACTGTCCAGCTTCCATAATCACATGAGCCAATTCCTTGTAATAAAGCTCTTCATGTATATATACACATCCTATTGATTCTGTTTCTCTGGAAAACCCTGACTAATACAATGGCTAATATAAATGTTAAAGCCACCGGACTACATTTTTCCTAAGCAATCTTCCTATGTTTGCTACTCTACGAATATAATTAATTTTATTATAAATCCTGGATGCATATAAAGGGATACAATTTATGCTTACTATAGGTTAGCTTAAGGCAGATTTCTTGAGAAAAGAGGATTGTGAAGGAAATAGTGCATAGAAATTGGAGGAAAGGAGGAAAAAATGTTCTCCAGGTAAGAGAAAACATGGAATTATGCATGGGAAAAAATATGTGAAATGCATATATTTGTATGATGTGTAATTGTAGAATTGGTCGGACTGAAGTCAATAACCTTGTTAAATTTTTTATATCTGTTATCTATCTATCTACCTATCTATCTTGTTGATCCTCTCTATTCATAGGTTCTGCGTGTGTGGATTTAACCAATCATGGATCAAAATTTTTTTTCAATTGCGTTTGTACTGAACATGTATAGGCTTTTTTTGGCCATTATTCCCTAAACAGTACACTATAACAATCTGCTTATATAGGACTTCCAGTGCATTAGGTATTATAAGTAATCTAGAGATTATTTAAACTATACAGAAGGATGTGCAAATACTACATCATTTATATCGGGGGCATTTGCAGATTTTTGGCATCCATGAGAGGTCCTGAAGTTAATCCCACACATACAGAGGAACTATGGTATATATATATGCACATGTATATTTAGATAGAACAGGTTCTTAGAAGAATTGTAGGGTCAAAGTTACGCAATTTAAAATTTTTATAGATGTTGCCAAGTTGCCATCTCAATAAGCTATACAAATATATAGTCATCAATTGTATATGAAAGAACCCATAATATTCTATTAAATAACAATATAATATTATACACCTTTTTCAATGGTGCCAAACATGGGGTAAAATCTTATTTTTATTTTAATGTATATTTGTTGTATTATTTGTGAGATTTAACATCTTATGCTTATTGATCCTTTGTTATAATTCTTTGAATTTCCTGTTCATATTTTTTTACCAAATTTTATATCTTATTGATTTGTAGTAATTTTGTTTTGAATGATGATCCTTTGCTTATTATTTATGCAACAGATATGTTCTCCAAACTTATTTTTTCTTTACTTTTATTGTGTAAAATATTTTAATTTTATGCAGAAAAAAATCTGCCAACCTTCACTTGTGAATCTTTGTTTTTGTGCCTTTTCCTCTTCTAAGATTTTTTTTTCCTAAAAATGCAGTTTAGTAATTATATATTTAACTCTTTTATCTATCTGGAGTTTTTTTGCATATGGGATAAAATAAAGACCTACATTATCTTTTTCTAAGTGGATATCTAATTGTACCATATTTATGTGTTGAATACTCTGTTCTCATGCCAGTAAGACAATATATTAAATACCATGTAGCTTTAAAGGGTTTTGAAGTTTAGTATGACAAGTTTTGCCTCATTATTCTTGGTTTAACAAATGTTATTGACTATTTGGAAGGATTTTTCTCTTCCATATGAATTTATAGTTATCTTATCATGCTGGTATTTCAAGAGTAAATTCATAGGTTAGTTGTTCCCCAAGTTTGTTTGCCATATAGGCAGTGCAAAAGAGTGGTATTAGATATGTGTAACTGAATGCACTTCCAACAGTTACCTGCAACAGCCAGATAGATCGGCATTTTTTCTTTGGATTGACCAAATATTTGAATAAACTAATAGGCTGTCTTATGCACAGTAGTAGAGGAGCCACATCAAGTAATATCAGGCATGCTGTCTGCAACCTAATACCTATCCTGTCCAGTATGGTAGCTACTAGTCACATGTGGCTAGTAAGCAGCTGAAATGAGTCTAGTGTGATTGAAAAACTGAATTTTTAAATGTCATTTTATTTTAATTCATTAAAATTTAGATTTAACAACTGAAGCAGTACAAAATGTTTTCTATTAAACACAACTTTATTATTTTGGTAGGACAACATTTTATTTTGCCTTTGATTCACATACAAGAAAGATACTATTCTTGCATTAGTTTTTATGTCATATCCATGTGTCGTTTTTAGTGTTACACATAATTACATCATCAATCTAGTTAGTATCAAGACATTGTTTCAGTTAAATGATTTATTCTAAGCACTGACATAAAATAGTAATATGTTTATTTTCACATTTTATACAGACAGTATGTTTTAGAGTCATACTATATAAATCATAATTGGTTATTAAATTTAAACACTTACTTTAAAAATACAATATAGTTAAATTATTGTTCTAGTTTAAAAAAAGGCATGAGAAGATTTGAAATTTAAAATGAAGCATACTGTAGATACAGAGTTGAGTGGAGATGCGGAAGCTAAAAGCACAACCAGAGCAATAAAAAAAAAAAAAGACTGGAAGAAGATATGTTAAAAATTTCTCAATGAATGGTAATTGCAGGTTGCTGTGACAGAGCAAAATGAAAGAGGAAAAAAAAACTATTTGCAGTTTAAAACATAACAAAACAGAAAATATTCAGTCACATTTTTCGGCAAAAACATAATGAATTTGATGTTCCTTCTCAATGGTCAAGTGCAATCAGTAAAATGTGTACCTTGAAATAAGATGCCCCAAAGTATATATAAATAATTTTTATTAGGTTGGTGCAAAAGTAATTGTGTTTTTTTGCAAGTGAAAGTAATGGCAAAAACCGCAATTACTTTTGCACCAACGTAATAATAGGGCCTGAGCTTGTGATTTTAGCCAGCTATAAAGCTACTTGAATTTTTGCAAAGAAAGAAAACCATATTTAGGTAGAGAAGTGATAAGGTAAATTATTATTTCAACATTATGTATTTTGTTAGAAATTCATCAGGAAATGAATTTAAAAAGATACATATTTTTAAAAAGTTAAGATATTTAACTGAGAGATCAAACCAATTCCTATAGAACACAAGACACTTCTAACTGTATTATAGCTCACAATTTCAAAAATGAACTGAATGATGTCAGGAAGATGGTGGAATTGGTACACACTGATTCAACAACAAAACATGAGAAAATTCTCTTTGTGGGAAATTCAGTAACCAGATGACAGGCTACTATACCCTGGGCAAGAGTGAAACCAGCCACATCAAAGCCAGAAGGGAAATTTGATATATTCACTATACCTACCCCCACCCATCACAATGCCATACAATCAGGAGAAAACCTGTTAACTCCCATCTTCTCCCTAAGTAGGAAAAGAGTTGGACTACGTGTTCAATACCCCAACTTCTCTGAGGACTTTCTAGAAAACTGACTTCTGTCTTGCCTGTTTTGGAACAGTGATGGAACCTGATATACTCTAGCTGCCTGGGAACCAGTGAAATCAGAGATGGTGATTTAGGCTATTAGTCATTATGGCCCTTCCCCCCAGTTCAGCACAAAGAAAGTGGACAAAAACTCCAAGATCTTAGCTTCTCTCAAGGAAGGGAAGGAGTTGAACTGTCCATCCAATGCCCCAACCTCTCTGGTGGTTGCACAAAGAACTGGCTTCTGTTCTGCTTGTCTTGGAGCACTGACAGAACCTGGCATACACTTGATTCCTGGAGGCCACTAAGAACAAATAAAGTGTTTCGATTTTTAGCTTCCACAAATAAGTGAGAGCATATGAGGTTTGTCTTTCTGCGCCTGGCTTATTTCACTTAACATAATGACATCCAGTTCCATCCATGTTGTTGCAAATGACAGGATCCCATTCTTTTTTATGGCTGAATGGTACTCCACTGTGTATATGTACCTCATTTTGTTTATCCATTCATCCATTGATGGGTGCTTACGTTGCTTCCAGATCTTGCCTATTGTGAATAGTGCTGCAATAAACATGAGAGTGCAGATATCTCTTCAATATTCTGATTTCCTTTCTTTGGGGTATATACCTAAAAGTGGGATTGCTGGATCATATGGTAACTCTATTTTTAGTATTTTTTAGGAACCAGAAAAGTGACTCACCACATGCAAAGAAACCTCCATAAAACTATCAGTGGATTTTTCAAGAAAAACCATGCAAGACAGAAGTGAACAGGATCACATGTATATTCAACGTGCTGAATGTGTTTCTGGTGAGGGCTCAGAAAGAAAGAAAGAATCACAACATTCTCAACTTCTAGCATACACTTCAAAGCTCTTCTAGACTCTTACCATTACCCAGTTCTTAAACCACTTACACATTTTTAGTTTTTTTGCTTTTTTTTTTTTTTTTTTTTTTTTTTTTTACAGTAGCACCCACTTCTTGGCGCCAGTTTCTTTCTTAGTCAGCTCTGACTATTATAACAGCTTACCATAAACAGAGTGAGGCGAACAACGTTTATTTCTCATAGTTTTGAAGGTTGAAAGTCCAAGATCAGAGTGCCAGCATGGATGGATTCTGGTGAAGATCTTATTCTAGGTTGCAGGCAGCTGACTTCTCCTTGTATCTTCACATGGCAGAAATAGAGTGACAGGTATCTGGGGTCTCATTTTTAAGGGTACTAATCCCATTCATGAAGTCTCCACTCTTATGATGTTCCAAAGGCCCCACCTCCTATCATCATGTTGGGATTAGGATTTCAGCATATCAATTTTGAGGGTACAAAAATATTTAGACCACAACATGTATGAAAATATAAAACCTACTGGAAATATAAATTTATAGACAAATAATGTACTACTATAACAGTGTCTGGTAAATTATTTTTAATTCTAGTATAAAAGTTAAAGAATATTAAAAATAGCAACAAATAAAACATGTTACTGGATACACAATATAAAAAGTTGTAAATAGTGATATCAATAACATAAAATGAGGAGGAAGTAGTAAAGAAAAAAAATTTGGTATGCAATTGAAGTTAAACAATAAACTTAAAATACACTACTATAAGAAATTTTATGTAAGTCCAGTGATAAGCACGAACAAAATACCTATAAAGACACACACACAAACACAGAGAAAGAAAAAGGAATCAATATAAATACAAAAAAATCAATAAAACGAAGAAAAGCAGCAAGAGAGGAAAAGAGGGACAAAATTTCAGGACAAAGAATAATAAATAAAATGGCAATAGTAAGTCTTATGAATAATTACATTATATAAAAATGGGTTGAACTGGCAAATTAAAAGGTAAAGAGTGGCTAAATCAATAAAAAGAAAAACAAGGTCTAAGTATATACTGTCTATGGAGATTCACTTTATATTTAAGGACACACATAGGGTGACGTTGAAAGGATGGAAAAAACAGTATTTCATGCAAATGGTAAACAATGAGAGCAGTGGTGGCTAGATTTATGTCAGACAAAATAGACTTAAGTCAAAAACTTCCACAAGAGAAGAAGAAGGACATTATATAAGGATAAAACGGATAAATGGATAAAAAGGATAATTCACCAGGAAGATATATAAATTACAATTAGATATGAGCCCAACACCAGAGCATCTAAATATATAACACCTTGTCATGGGTGAGGGGAAGAATAGATAGCAATACCACAGTAGTAGGACATTTCAATATTCCATTTCCAATAATGAATAGAACACTGAGACAGAAAATCAATAAGGAAATAGTGGGATTGAAAAGTACTGTGTCTCAAATGAACTGAACAGATATATACAGAACATTCTTTCAAACAGCAGCAGAATATACATTTTTCTCAATGGAACAGTCCTATGAATAGATAACATGTTATGGCACAAATCAAGTCTTAACAAATTTAAGATGATTAAAATCATACCAAGTATGTTCTATGACCACAGTGGAATGAAACTAGAAATCAATAGCAGAAGGAAAACTGGAAAAATTACAACTCTGTGAAAATTAAAGAACATGATCCTGAATAATCTAGGGGCCAAAGAAGAAATCAAAATTGAAATTAGAAAATATCTTTAGAAAAATGCAAAGTAATACATAACATACCAAAAACTATGAGATACAGCAAAAGCAGTACTAAGAGGGAATTTTATAGTGATAAATGCTTATATTAAAAAATAAGAAAGATTTTTAAGCAACTGAATTTTACATTCAAGGAACTAGAAAAAAGAATAAACTAAGCCCAAAATTAGCAGAAGGAAGAAAATTATAAGGATTAGAGAAAAAATAATTAAAGTAGAGAATAGAAAAATAATAGAAACAATGAGCATAACTAAGAGTTGGATTTTTGAAAAGATAAACAGAGTTGAAAAAAATTTAGCTAGACTAAATTTAAAAAGGGAAAACACTCAAATAAGTAAAAACAGGAATTAAAGAGGAGATATTTTAACTGCTACAACAGAAATAAAAAGGATCATAAGTGACTACTATGAGCAACTCTATAGCTCCATATTAGATAATCTAGAAGAAATGGATAAATTTCTAGAAACATACAGCCTACCAGACTGAATCATGAGGAAATAAAATATCTGAACAGATCAAAAAAAAAAAAAAAGTAGATTTAATCAGTAATCATAAATCTCCCAAGAAGAAAAGTCCAGGAACAGATGGCTTCACTGGGGAATTCTACCAAGCATTTAAACATGATTTAAAGATGAAGTAACACTACTCTTTCTCAAACTCCTTCAAAAAATTGAAGAGGAAGGAAGACACAAAGACACTACAAGGAAAAAAAAAAAAAAAAAAAACGTACAGGCCAATATCACTGATAAATATTGATGTTAAAATTCTGAACAAAATACTAACAAACCAAATCCAAGAGTACATTAAAACAACATCCACTGGTGCCTATCAGAGAGTGGAAGGTGGGAGGAGGGAGAGGATCAGGAAAAATAACTAATGGATACTAAACTTAATATCTGGGTGATGAAATCATCTGTACAACAAACCCATGATACATGTTTAACAAAGCTGCCCATCCTGAACGTGTATTCCTGAACTTAAAAGTTTCCAGTCACTTTTTTTTAAAAAGTATTATACACTCTGATCAAGGGGGGTTTATCCCTGGGTGGCAAGAACGGTTCAACATTAAAATCAGTTAATGAGACATACCACATCAACAGAATGAAGGATAAAAATCACATGATCATTTCAATAGATACAGAAAAACATTTGCAAAAATGCAACACACTTTCATGATAAAAACTCTCAACAAACTAGGAATAGAAGGGAATTTCCTCACCATAGCCATTCATGAAAATCCTACAGCTAGCATCATACTCAATAGTAACAGAGAGAAAGATTTACCTTTAAGATCAGGAACAAGGCAAGGATGCCCGTGCTTGCTACCTCTACTCACCACAGTACTGGAAGTCCTAGCCAGAGCAATTGGTAAGAAAAAGAAATAAAAAACATGTTAACTAGAAAAGAAGAAAAATTATTTGTTTGCATATGAAGCGATCTTACATGTAGAAAGCCCTAAAGACTCCAAAGAAAGAAAAAAAAGACAGAACTAATAAACTGATTCAGCTAAGTTGCAGGATACAAAATCAACATATAAAAATCAGTTGCATTGTGTTTGCATACATTATTTATGCATAATGTTTCTAAAGAGTAACAACGAAGAATCTGGAAAGGAAATTAAGAAAAGTTAATTTGCATTAGTATCAAAAATAATAAAATACTTAAAAGAAGATGAAAGACATACAATCAAAACTATTAAACACTGATAAAAAAATTAAAACACAAATAAATGGAAAGATATCCTGTGTTCATGGATAGGAAGAGTTGATATTGTTAAAATGTCCATAGTATCCGAAGCTATCTACAAGTTCAATGCAATTTCTATCAAAATTTTGATAGCATTTTTTTTATAGAAATAGAAAAAAGCAAATCTAAAATTCATATGGAACCACAGATGACTCTCAGAAGAAAACAGAAGAGCTTCATGACATTGGTCTCAGGAATGATTTCTTTGATATGGCACCCAAAGTGCAGGTAACAAAAGCAAAATAAACAAGGTAAACTACATTGAACTAAAAAACTTCTGCAGAGTAAAGGAAACAACAGAGTGAAAAGGCAACTTACAAAATGGGAGAAAATATTTGCTAACCATACACCAGATAAATGGTTAATATTCAAAATATAGAAAGATCTTCTGCAACTCAACATGAAAAAAAAAATTTAAAAATAGGCAGAGAGCTTGAATAAACATTTATTCAAAGAATACATACATATGCCCAAGTCCTATGAAAAGATGTGCAAAATTGCTAATCATCAGGGAAATACAAATCAAAACCACAATGAGATATTATCTCACATCTGTTAAGATGGCTATTATAAAAACAAGCAAATAAACAAAAGATAGCGCATGCTGTTGGGGATGTGCAGAAAAGGGAACCCTTGTACAACCATAGGTACAAATATAAAATTATTCAACAACTATGAAAGAAACATATGGAAGGTCCTCAAAAAATTAAAAATAGACCTCCCATATGATCTAGCAATCCCACTTCTGGGAATATATATTCCAAAGAATTGAAATCTGGATTTTGAAGAGATAATTACAATTTATGTTCACTGCAGTATTACATTAGCAAAGATGCAGAAACAACCTAAATGTCCATTGATGATGAACAGATAATAAAAATGAGGTATATACATAAAATATGAGAGTATGGCAAAAAAGTCATATAAAAATTGAATTAAAAGATAAAAATAAGAAGTATAAGCTTTATTATCCAACATAAGCTCCATCAAGTTTAACACACTTTTGTAATAATGATACCAGACATTTAGTCCATCCCTAAAGAACTTAGGGTCCTCGGAATTTAACCATACTATGCAGTCTTTTTTACATTATTAATTAAAGAAAAATGTGTGCCATTTAAATACTTTTTAAGATTAGGAAACCAAAAAAAGTCAGAACAGCCAAATCAGGACTGCAAAATGGAGGATTAATCGTTTCCCATCAAAACACTTGCAAAATTTCCCTTGTTTGATGACAAGAATGAGCAAAAGCATTGTGATGGTGGAGAAGGACTCTCTGGTGGAGCTTGCTTGGGTGTTTTTCTGCTAAACACTCTTACATTAAGCAGATGCCATCATTCATTGGTCCTCCAGAAAGTGAACAAGCAAATTGCCTTAAGCATCCCAAAAAGCTATTACCATGACCTTTGCTCTTGACTGGTCTGCTTTTGCTTTGACTGGATCACTTTCACCTCTTGGTAGACATTGCTTTAATTATGATTTGTCTTCAGGGTCATACTAGTAAAGCCATGTTTCATCTCTTGTTCCAAATCTTTGAAGAAATGCTTCAGGGTCTTAATCCCACTTGTGTAAAATTTCCATTGAAAGCTCTGCTCTTGTCTGCAGCTGATGTGGGTGCAATGGTTTTGGTATTTACTGAGTGGAAAGTTTGTTCAACTTTAATTTTTCAGTCAGAATTGTGTAAGCTAAAGCAAGTGAGATGTCTATGATGTTGGCTATTGTTTCTTCTGTTAATTGTTGGTCCTCTTCAAGTAGGAAAGGAACAAGCCTTTTTTTTCCCCTTGCAAATAGATGTGGATGGTCTGCCGCTGTGGGCTTTATCTTCATTGTCTCGTCCTTTTTTAACATGCATTATCTATTTGCAAACTGCTAATTTACTTGAAGCATTGCCCCATAAACTTTTTGTAAACATAAATGAATTCACCATTTCCCACCCAAGCTTCAACATAAATTTCATGTTTGCACTTGCTTTAATTTTAGCAGAATTTATGTCGCTCTCAGAGGGGCTCTTTGCAAACTGATGTCTTATGCTACTTAGTGCCTCCAGCTAGATCCTGTTTAGATGTGTTGTAACAAGTTAATATGAATTTATTTAGGTGTAAAAATGTTTCTAAATCCATGCATCTTTTTTCCAGAAAATGTATTTTCCATGAACTTTTTTGAAGATCCCTCAGAATCTTATTCAGCATTAAAAAGGGAGGGAAATTTTACCATTTGCAACAACATGGATGAACCTTGAGAATATTATGCTAAGCAAAATTCACCAATTATAGATGGACAAATCCTGTATGATTCCACTAATATGAAGTATCAAAAATTGCTGAACTCATAGAAGTAGAGAATGAATGGTGGTCACCAGGGCTGAGGAGACGGGGTAATCGAGAGTTGCTATTTAGCAGGTACAAGTTTCAGTTAGGCAAGATGAGTAAGTTCTGGAAACGTACTGTAAAACATTGTGCCTATAATTAAAAATTTTTAAGAATTACACACTTAAAAGTCTGTTAAAAGGATAGATCTCATGTTAAATATCTTACAACAATCAAAATAAAAGATTCATTTTTACTAACACTTTTGAGAAATTACAAGTATTTTTCTTTAATTGTATATGTTGTTCTATACCTATTAAAATATCTTTAAAAATGAAGGTAAAATGAAGACATTTTTAGGCACAAATCTGAAAGAATTAATCAGCAGCAGATCTGGACAATAACAAATGTTAATTGAAATTTTTTTTGGTAGAAGGAAGATAGTAACAAATGGATATATAAATCCACACATCTCCCAGCATAGTAAGGATTAAGTGAGATAAAACATGTAAGCTACATGGACATTGCTTGGCACACTGGCAGTCCTTAATGAATATTATCCATACTTATAACATCAATTATTATTATTTAAGGGAATACAAACTAACCAGAGAGAAAGGCCAAGGAATAAAACTGGTCATGTAAGGAGGTGAAGTGCTCCTAGTAAAAATCTCATGGATAGTGCTGATGGAAACTTATGAAGAAAGATAGTGGCAATAATCCAGTTGTCTTTCTGTTTGGTCCTAAGTCTGAGGAGGGACAATAGTGGGGAATTAGACATGATCCTAAAAAATGATTTGGTTATCTATAACAATGAAAAAGAGGCCCAATTCATATAGTGAAAAAATAGACATATTGCAACTGGCACAGTGAAGCACAGAATTCTTTATATTTGTTATATAACATATGAAGCCGATCGTATTTCACTATATATTCAAATAGAAGGAAAGCATTTTAAGGAGAACACTTCAAAATTATGGGACTTCAAAAGATATAGTAAGTGTTATATTAACACTGGTTATTAAATGTTCCAAGTGTATGTCCAAAATAAAATCATAGGCTGATTGTTTAATATTTCAGTATTTTAATACAAAGCATTTCAAACATACAAAAATATCAAAAGACTTGTAGAGTGAACACTCATGTTTCCACCACTCAGAATCTATAATTTATATTTTACTATCAGGTTTTATCACACATCTTTCCCTCTATTTATCCTTCTGTATACCCATACTTAATCTTATAATTTGAATCCTTTCAAGGTATGTGGCAGACATTGGTCCATTCTCCCCTGAACACTTCAGTCTGCATATATTTAATTAGATTTCAATGCTTTACTTTTTGTTATTTTTTTTTTTTTTCCTTTTTAAGGTGAAGTGCTATTCTATAGCATGCACTGGCAAATGCATACAACTATGTATTAAAATTTTTTTCTGGATATAGAACATTACTATAATCCCTCAAATTTTTCTCTTGCACTTTTCCATTCTAACCATGCCCTGAACCCTACAAGAGGCAGTATTGTACTGATTTTTTTGTTGTTGTTCACTCTATATTGAATTTACCTTACTTCGGTTATCACTTAAATTATACATTTCAATTTTTTTCTATGGCTTCTTTCATTTAGCATAATGTTTTTGGAAATTAACTCTATTTTTGCACACATTCATTTTTTTGTCCCTTTTCATTGCTGAGTAGTATTTCTTTGTGCAGATATACCATACTCTGCTTATTCACTCTCATGTTGACAGCAACATGACTTACAATTGCGAATTGTTTAGGGAGCACTCTATAAAGTATTTTTCACCTCCATATTTTTTTTGTTTCCATCATATAGAAAAATTGGCCATGCAATGGTCAATTTAGATTTGCTGTTTTCTCACCATGATAGGGAAGGAAGTATGGGAGTTTTTGAGTTGCCAGTTAAAATATGTAGGATAGCCAACCTCCACAATGGCTTATCTAGTCAAAAAATATATTCTTTCAAGTTTTTCTTTCAGCAGAAAAATGTTTGTGTTGTGGGAAAATGTCTCTATACAATTTGAATAGTATTATTCTATTATTGAATTTATCATTACAAATGAAGTTTTTCTAGCTTAGTTGAACAAAAAATAGGACACCACTAAAACAGAATGAAGGAGAAAGAGCATATTTGAATATAAAGATAATGTATCAGAAGTTAAGAGGTGTTATGTTTGAAATGTCTGTGGAATCTAAAAGTAAGTCCTAAACATAAGTATGATATAGATTGATACTATTGCGCTTAGATCATTGGTGACATTAAGACATTGTTTTTTTGTAGAGTTTGGGGGTTCAGGAATTGTGGACCACTTTCTGAAGACATTTACGGTGATGAAACAAGGAGAGAAATAGTAGTAGCTTGAGGGATACCTTCGGTTAAAAGAGAATTTTACAAAAATAAAATGGGGTCCTCGATCATGATTGTAGACTAAGGAGAAGGATCCCTTGGGGGCTACAAGGAATTTAATCACGAGAACAATGTGAATATTTAGCCTCTGAAAGAAAGATGGGCTTCTTTTTTTTTTTTTTTTTTTTGAAAAAGGAAAGAATGTGGCCATTTGCTTTTCACCTTATGTTTGTGTGTAGATGGTGATATTTGTTGTTGTTTATCAACCATTGACAATTACCCTTCACTTTTGCTATTTTATGTAGACAAACCAGCCCTCTATGTGTCCCATCAAATTAACTAAACTAGAAAAAAAAAAATCAACACACAAAATACACAGACAAATACAGAAGACGGAAGAGAAGGAGTAGAGTTAAAAGTATATTTGTGAGGCTTCCTTTATTTTACTGGTTCTAGAGCACTTATATTAAACAAAACTATATGCTAATATGCTAGGTGCTAAGGATATATTGATGAATCCAATATGGTACCACATAATAACTATTGTTATATGAGTGCATAGGAAGATTTTTGGGATTGTATTAATCATGGTTCTGCAGAAAAACAGAACTAGTAGATCTATCTATCTATCTATGCTAATAATCAGAGGAGCCAATATCTTATAATAAGTACCTTTATATATATGCTATTTTTAAATAAAGATAGTTATGCTAAAGTATTTATATAGTATATCTTAATACAGGTACTATACGTATGAAAATAGTTATAACTATATATAAAGTTTGTATATATATATAAAGATAGTATATATAAAGTTCATAAACTATCTTTATATATTTATACTAACTTTATATAGTTTATAAACTTTATATGTACTATCTTTATATATATATATATATGAAGATAGCCGTAACTTTATATATATAATATAAAGATAATTATTATAAGGTATTGGCTCATCTGATTATGGAGCCTGAAATGTCCCCCAATCTGCAATGTGTTGTCTGCAAGCTGGAGACCCAGGAAACCAGTGGTGTAATTTGAAGGCCTGAGAGCTGGACTGCCAATGGTATAGATTCCAGTCCAGGTCTAAAGGCCTGAGAATCAGGAGTGCTGAGGGCAGGAAAGCAATGTTGCACCTGCAGTCATCAGGCAGAGTTAATTTAACCTTCCTCTGCCTTTTTGTTCGATTCTGGACCTCAATAGATTGGATGAAGCCTACCCACACTGGGAAGGGCATTCTGCTTAACTCTGTCCACCAATTCAAATGCTGATCTCTCCCAGAAATATCCCCACAGCCACACCCCAAAATAATCTTTAATCAGCTATCTAGGCATTCCATGGCCCAGTCAAGTTGACACATAAAATTAACCATTACAAGAAGCACAGCTAATAAATACTGAATTATATGGGGCAGGTCAGTAAGGGCTTTATAAGGGAGGTGAAGTGCATCTCTGTGTTTTTGTTTGTTCGTTTGTTTGTTTTTGTTGTTGTTGTTTTGAGTCAGGTACGCCCTGGCTTCCAATGAAGCAGCAAGATTTTGCTAAACTGAAAACACATAATTGCTTCCTGATCTCCACAAAGCTCATTATAAAAGTTTTCCATCTCTAATTGTTTATTGCTTTAAATGTACTTAATTTTTCCTCCTTTGACACAAGAAGTTAACATACAATTTTCCCTAAGGTGTAAGAGATTGATAGTAACTACTGAGCTATTATTACAGACATTGTTCTTTAAAACATTCTCTCAAATAATGAAATGTAGGAGGTTTATGTCCTGTTACTCTTAATTTTTATCAGTTCTCTAACGTTTGCGTCTTTCATTTCTATACTGATGCACGTCAGTTTAGTGTCATTGCAATGGAATCATTGAAAGAAGCCTCTTAGATTAAAGTGGACAATATGTTTAAGGTTGTCATTGGCTTCATAATAAATAATGTCTGTCTTAAAACGAGAAAATTATTATGCCCTAGCTGTTGCTAACATAGTCAGATTTTAGTCATTTAAATAGCATGAATGTGCTTTGGGGGAATTATTGATGCCTCACTACATTGTGCAACATGTTATAGCCCATTGAAGGTTATAACATGTTCTTGAATTGAACAAGCTATTTATTATGTTTATTCAATCAAAAATATTCCAATTCTAGAGGATCAATGCAACATAAAGGCTCCTGGAAATTTTGTGTTTTTAACTTTTATTTTAAGTTTGGGGCGTAAAAGTGCATGTTTGTTACATAGGTAAATTTGTGACATGGGGTTTGTGGCATGGATTATTTTATCACACAGGTATTAAGCCTAATACCCATTAGTTATTTTTCCTGATCCTGTCCCTCCTCCACCCTCCACCCTCCACCCTCTGAAAGGTCCCAGTGAGTGTTGTTCCCCTCTATGTGTCTATGTGTTCTCATCAGTTCGCTCCCACTTATAAGTGAGAACATGCATTATTTGGTTTTCTGTTCCTGTGTTAGTTTGCTAAGGATAATGGCCTATGGAGAAAAAGGAACACTTATACACTGTTGGTGGTCTTGTAAATTAGTTCAGTCATTATGGGAGGCAGTGTGGCAATTCCTCAAAGACCTAAAGATGGAAATTATTGAATCACAGTTTGAGGATCAACTGGAAAAATGTCAAGAGGAGAAAATAGGAAGGAAAAGGCAATAAAGATAGATAGTAATAGGGATGATACTGTTCTTTTAAAAATGTAAATCCCTATTCTTTTGATTTTGTTTTCAGTTTTGGGGAGAGGTCATGTAACCTGACATAGAACACCTAGGCTAAGACAGAAGAGACCATATTGTCAAGAAAACTCTTGATACTTTCATGAAATGCAAAAATTTACTTTTGGAAGTGGCTTGTTAGACATTTCCTTTTAACTTCTTTACGATATTTCAGCAATTTGCAAAGGTCAAAATATGTTGCTCTCTCCTGACCTCATATTTATACTCATCATCCACCATTATGATAAATATATAAGAAAAATGTCTTCCTTGTTGTTAAAGCCTCAAAGTCTCAAACTGTTTTCTGATTACATCAATGCTTTTGAAAAAAATAGCCACCGGTTGTTCATTATGGTGTTGAATTCCATGTGAATCTGCTAACTTGGGCATACCTAATTGAAAGAAGGCCTGAGGCTATCTAGCATTATATTAGTGGCCCAGGAAAGAAAACTCTGTCCATTAAGGATACCTTATATTGGACAGTGACCAACTGACATAAACAGAGCCTTTCTTGCAAAGAGTTTGAATGTGAACCATATGGTCAAATACAGTAGAAGCAAAAATAGTAAACAGGGATAGGTGCTGTGTTCCAAAATCATTCAAGTGCTAAAGATTTTCTTGGATGACAATGATTGTGGAATTCTGAACAATGCTTCAAGCCTCCATGATGCTATTAGATTGTTAAGACTATTTCCTGTGCTTCCCTATGTCTCTATGTAGCCTTACAGTAAACCTTCATCACCTAACTTTATACATCAATACCTTTCTTATTTATGACATAAAAATTCTGAATGAAGACATTCTTTCTTTTCTTCTGTCATGTCCAGTGATTCTCGTTTTCAGAGCTAACCCATTATAATGTATCTATTTATTTTTCGGACTAGGAGTGTTCTAATGTCACAATCTATTTGATAATCTTATTGGATCATGGAGAGAGAGGCTGCAGTTCTGGTCCCAATGTCCCATTCCCTGGGTTAACTATGGTGCATCCCTCTGTTTCATTCTTAGGTCTACCTGGGAGACCTAAGAATTGTTTGGGCAGGGAGATTTATTACATGTAAGTGATTTTGCTGGTTGTATGTTTTCAAATTTTATTCAGTGACTCTGAATTTATGATCATATGCTTATTCCTTGAATTGAGAAAAGACTGATTTTTCCTTCTCCGTTCCTCAGAAGGAAAGTCCATTGGTTTTCAACGAAGCCTGAGATTAACAGAAAATTCTTGTTCAAAAATTCACATTGCCTTTTCAGATCACAAGTGTCTAAGACAAAGAATATATAAGAATTTGATTTTCTGCTAAGAAGGCATAGATGTGTTTAAAAAAAAAAGAATTCGACTTTCAATAACTCAATTAAAAGGATATATATAAAACCTTAACTAATCAAAATGATGGAGGAAAGTGGCTATAAAAATATTTATTTGCTGGGTGCGGTGGCTCATGCCGAGGCCAAGTCAGGTAGATCTCTTGAACTCAGGATGTTCGAAACAAGCCTGAGTAACATGGTGAAACCCCATTCCTAAAAAAAATACACAAATTAGCTGGGGATGGTGGCATGTGCCTGTAGTCCCAGCTACTTAGGGAGCTGACATGAAAGGATCACTGGAGCAGGGGATGTTGAGGTTTCAGTAAGCCGAGATCAGGCCACTGCACTCCAGCCTGGGTGACAGAGCCAGACCCTATCTCACATAAATAAATAAACCCACCAGCAAAAACTGTTTACTTTTTTTGCCCCAACATATGATATTCCTTAATTTTCCCTTAGTCTACAAGCTTTTTAGAAAATCTCCTGAAATGTATGAAATCAAGTTTGTTTCTTAATTTAAAGTTTCTAAAAGTGGATATTTAAGAGTGGCACATATTTTGGGGGTACATGTTTTATTTTGATACACGTATACAATGTGTAATGATCAAGTCAGGGTAATTGAAATATCCATTACCTCAAATATTTATCTTTATTTTTTGTTGGGAACATGACAATACTTCTCTTCTAGTTATTTAAAAATATACAATAAATTATTGTTAGCTATAATTTTCCTACTGTACTATCAAATACTAGAATGTATTCCTTCTATCTAACTGTATTTTTGTACCCATTAACCAACTTCTCTTCATCCCTCTTTTTTCTTCCCTTTACAGCCTGTGTGGTAATTATCATTCTACTCTATACCTCCATGAGATCCAATTTTTTTTTTTTAGTTCTACCTATGAGTTAGCACATGCAATATTTCTCTTTCTCTGCCTGGCTTATTTCCCTTAATATAATGACCTCCAGTTCCATCCTCATTGCTGCAAATGACATAATTTCATTATTTTTATGGCCAAATAGCATTCCATGGTGTGTGTGTGTGTGTGTGTGTGTATATATATGTGTGTGTGTTTGTGTGTGTGTATATATGTGTATATATGTATATATATATGTGTATATGTATGTGTATATATATTTATGTGTGTATATATATGTATATTGCATTATCTTTATCCATTTATTCATTGATGGGCACTTAGGTTGATTACATATTTTGGCTATTGTGAGCAGTGCTGCAATAAACATGGGAGTGCAGATATCTCATTTATATACCTATGTCCTTTCTTTTGGATATATACTCAATAGTGGAATTGCTGGATCACATAGTAGTACTATTTTTAGTTCTTGGAGGAACCTTTATATTGTTTTTCATAATCGTTGTACTAATTTATATTCCCACCAACAGTGCATAAGAGTTCCCCTTTCTCCACATCCTTGCCAGCACTTGTTACTTTCTGTCTTTTTGATAATAGCTATTTTAGCTGGGGTGATTGATATTTCAACGTTGCTTTGATATGCATTGCCCTAATGATTAATGATGATGAGCATTTTTTCATGTACTTCTTGGCCATTTGTATATCTTCTTTTGAAAAATAACCGTTTGGTTTTTTTGCCCATTTTCTAATTGGCTTACTTGAGGGTTTTTATTTTGCTATTGAGTTGTTTGAGTTCCTTATATATTACAGTTATTAATCTCTTACCAAATGGATAGTTTGCAAAATTTTTCTCACATTCTATAGGTTGTTTCTCTACTTTGTTGATTGTTTCATGTGCTGTGCAGAAGCTTTTTAGCTTGATGTAATCCCATTTGTCTATTTTTGCCTTTATTGCATTTAGACTGCATTTCAGTTAGATAATATGTTGAAAGTACAGACTTTTGAGGTCTTGGCCAAAAAATTTTTGCCCAGACCCACGTTATGTAACATTTCCTAGGTGTTTTCTTCTAATAGTTTTATAATTTTAGGCCTTACATTTAAGTCTTTAATCCACTTTGAGTTGACTTTTATATATGGTAAAAGATGGGGATCTAGCTTCATTCTTATATATATGAATATCCAATTTTCCCAGCATCATGTATTAAAGGGACTCTTCTTTCCTCATTGTATGTTCTTGGCACCTTCGTAAAAAACGAGTTGGCTGTAACTGATTAGATTTATTTCAGGGTTCCCTATTCTGTTCCACAGGTCTGAAATCATTTTTCCTGGGATCAATATTATTTATTTGATCCTGAGGATACTGTACCATTCTGATAGTCTATGGTTATTGACTAGGACAGAAAACTAGAAAAGTGGTAGGTGTAGGATATGCCTAATACATAGTCTTAAAAATGTGCTTTTTGTAAATGATCAATGCAATTTTGAATATGAAACTGTCTTTTGATCTATGACATCTGCCTAAATGTGGAGCCAGGAAAACAAAAGCTGATCAGTAAGTTTAACAGTTGTGGTGCTGAACATCTTTTTCAAAATAATTACATGATTTCTCTTGCTTTCCACTTCACAAACATCTCAACATTACCATTGCAACATAACATTCTGTTTGACCAGAAAGGGGGAAATCTTAACTGTCAGAAAGAAAATAGAAATTAATTATGTACATAGGTCCCTGTTCAATTTATTCTGCCATAGATTAAAAGAAAAAAATCCATTAGAATAAAATACTAAACCCAAATACAAACTATGACACATTCTGCCACCTATTTTATATCCACTTAATGCTCTCTATTCCTGGTTGATGGAGAAATTTGGTGTTCTAATGAAGTAAGGGTTGTTTATGAATACAATTAAATCATGGAGGAGACATGAATGTGCATTCTATTTTTTATATATATATATATATACACACACACACACACACACACACACACACACACACACACACATATCATGCTGGATGGCTTTACCATAATGTTACAGCTACCAAGAATTAATTCCAAGAGAAATAAAAGTTCTACAGCGCTCACTAGTGTCTGAACTTAAGCTTCTCCATTCATGTTGCTACCACATCTGCTTCCTGACTTCACAGAGAATCATGACATTGAGCCACTCAGCTGAGTGGAGATGTCCTGGAAGGACTTTAAAAAGTTGATATCCCTAAGGTGTATTATATTGAGTGCTTTGTGACTCAGATATGACATTAAGGAAATCTCATTGTTTTTGTTCCCTCATCTGTAAAATGAGGAGAGAATTGGCTGGCCTGAAAAACATTTTAGGGAAATTAATTCATTAACTAAGGTGACGGAAAAAAGAAGAATTACACAGAAGTTAAATTTAGCACCGAAAATGGTACATTAACAGTGGTCCATAACCAGGTCTACTGATATGAGTTACATGCAGAAAGAAGTGCTATAAGGTTTGATTATTTTCTCAATCACCAGAATATAGTGTGATTCTTGCTGACATTTTAGACTGCATTTCAGTCAGATATCATATTGAAAGAGAGGTAGAAGAGAGAGGGAGACATATTGCTTTCTTTATATCAGCTAAGTAGATTGACTCTGCAAGCTTTCAGATGAGAAGATTCAGTGAAATAACGTATAGCAAGTGCCAAGCATAGAGCCTGACACAGAGTAATTGCTTAATAACTGCAAATTCCTTTTCTGGATCACAAAAGCAGTATCTTTTCTTCTCTGACAGCACCATTCTAAAAGGATCATACTCACCCAGACTGGCATATCTCCATCTATCACACCACCTCCACAAGCACGCTGCATCTCTTAATGTATTAGTAAGCTAATTTTACTTGTCTTCTTCCACGTCTACCTTTTACAGATGAAGAAACTGCAGCACAGAGAGGTTAAGTAATCTGTCCAAGGTCACACGAGCCAGTTAGGGTGTTCACTGCAGTCATCAACTATGTGCCAGGTAGTGTGCTGGGATCTGAGGATAAAATGGTAAGTAAAATTGATACAGCTTTTGCCTTTATGAAACTTACAATCTGGTAGTGGAGAGAAAGAGGAATCAATCATCAAACACACAAAGAAATGTAAAGTCAAGTCTCTGGTAGGTGCTATGAAGAAAAGGTACATGTGCTATGAGAACATATAAGAAAATATATAACTGGCATGGTCTGAGGGGTCAGACAGGGCTTATCTGAGGAAATTATATTTGAGATAATAAAAAGTGCTAAAGAGTTAACTTAAAATAAGGGTGAAGGTGCCACAGAGGAGTGATTTAGTCAGCAGAATACGGAAAAAATCTTTATTGTAGGGATGTTAGCCTAGAAAATCCACACATACATACACACAAGGTTAGTGTGATTGGAGCATAGAAACTGCAGGGGAGCTCAGTGAAAAGATGATATTGCAGGTGTGGGCATGAAGGAGCCTAAGCTGTGCCTACAGGCTATGTTAAGAATATTTATTTTTGTGCTAGAGCAATGAGAGGTAAATGAAAGATGTTAAGTATGGCAGAGGCTGGGAAAGGGTAGAGGCATGACATTACATAATTTCTGTTTTAAAAGGCCAATCTTGTGGAAGTATAGAGAATAGATAGGAAGGAAGTGGAGTGGAGATCAGGAAGTAAACTTAGAGGCCATGGCACTAGTCTAGACAAGAGGTGGTGTTGGCTCAGACAAAGGTCATGGCAGTGGAGATGCTGAGAAGTAAATTGTCTTAAGACATGCAAAAGGGGTAAAATAAATAGAACATGATGACTGATGGAATATAGAAGTGAATAAAGGAGATGAGTGAACTTTGGCAGCAAATGAAAAAAGTAATTCCTTGACAAAATGGTTTGCATTGATGCTATAAACTTGGCTGGCATAAAAATGAGATTTGTGAATTTCTTTTTCCCTTAGCTCCAACCCTTTCTTTGCCACCTTCCTGCTATATGTAAGGTGATGCAATCAGCCTCTAGCTTCCAGCTATTGAATTCAAGGTTCTTGGCCAGAGTGTAGCTCTGCACTTGTTTAGAAATGAATGCTTCAGGATGAGAAGTTAGGTTAAACAAGCTTCTTGGCATAAAACCTGAAGATAACAGATGGAACACTGCACCCTACCCCAATATAGGGTTCCAGAATCTTAGACCAAAGTGGTCTGAAAAGGAAATGAATCTCTATTCAGAGCCTACTAAAGATAAAAGATGCCAACACCTATGAAAGCAGTTAGACAACTCCAAATGTTGCCCAGATAAAAGCTTTTAAAATTTATCCATTTTTGCTTGATTAAGGCAAGAGCTCTCTGCCACTGTTTTAGAGGGATTGTTTTTTATCAAGATGATGTGAACATGGAAGAAAACAGAATTCACTTGAAATACAATGAATGGTATATTTATGGGATGAATCATGTTTATTGATTTGTGTCTGTTTAACTAACCTTGCATCCTGGGGATGAAGCCTACTTTATAGTGGTAGTTTAGCTTTTTGATGTGCGGCTGGGTTTGGGTTGCAAGTATTTTCTTGAGGATTTTTTCATCAATGCTCATCAGGGATATTGGCCTGAAGATTTTTTTTTTCTGGTTGTGTCTCTGCCAGGTTTTGTTATAGGGATGATGCTGGACTCTTAGAACGAGTTATTTTGGAATAGTTTCAGTAGGAATTATAACAGCTCTTCTTTGTACATTTGATAGAATTGGGCTGTGAATCCATCTTGTCCTGGACTTTTCTTTTTGGTTGGTAGGCTATTCATTACTGATTCAATTTTGAAGCTCATTATTGGTCTGTTCAGGGCATCCATTTCTTCCTGGTTCAGTCTTAGGAGGGTATATATGTCCTGGATTTATTGATTGTTTGCATGTTTTTGTGTGTGTGTCTCAATTTCCTTCAATTCAGCTCTGATTTTGGTTATTTCTTGTCTTCTGCTAGCTTTGGGGTTCATTTGTTCTTGTTTCTGTAGTGCTTTCAGTTGTGATGTTAGGTTGTTAATTTGAGATCTAACTTTTTGATGTAGATATTTAGTGCTATGAATTTCCCTCTTAACATTCCCTTAGCTGTGTCCCATAAATTCTGGTATGTTGTATGTTTGTTCTCATTACTTTCAAAGCACTTCTTGATTTTTGTCTTAATTTCACTGTTTTCCCAAAAGTCATGTAGGAATATGTTTAATTTTCAGGTAATTACATGGTTTTGAGTGATTTTCTTAGTCTTGACTTTTATTTTCTGTCTTTCTTCTATGATATTGTGGTTTGAGTGTGTGTTTGGTATGATTTTGGTTATTTTGCATTTGTTGAGGATTGTTGTATGCCCAATTATGTGGCTGATTTTAGAGTATGTGCCCTGTGGACATGAAAAGATTTATATTCTGCTGTTTTTGGATGGAGAGTTCTTGTAGAGGTCTATGAAATTCATTTGTTCCAATGTTGAGTTTGGGGCATGAATATCATGTTAATTTTCTGCATTGATAATCTGTCTAATACTGTCAGTGGAGTGTTGAAGTCTCCCACCATTTTTGTGTGGGAGTCTATGTATCTTTTGTGGGTCTCTAAGAACTTGCTTTGTGAATCTGGGTGCTCCCGTGTTGGGTGCATATGTGTTTAGGATAGTTGGGTCTTTCTGTTGAACCAAACCATTTACCATTATGTAATACTCTTTTTTGTCTGGTTTGATCTTTGTTGGTTTGGAGTCTGTTTTGTCTGAAATTAGGATTACAATGCCACCTTTTTTCTGTTTTACATTTGCTTGGTAGATTTTCCTCCATCCCTTTATATTGAGCCTATGGGCGTCTTTACGTGCAAGATGGGACTCTTGAAGACAGCGTACTATTGGGTCTTACTTCTTTATCCAGCTTGCCATTGTGTGCCTTTTAAGTGGGGCATTTAACCCATTTACATTCAAGGTTAGTGTGGATATGTGTGGATTTCATCCTGTCATTGTCTTGATAGCTGGGTATTATGCTGGTTTATTTGTGTAGTTGCCTAATAGTGTCCCTGATCTGCATATTTAAGCATATTTTTGTGTTAGCTAGTAGTGATCTTTCTTTTCTATATCTAGTGTTCTTTTCAATATCTCTTTTTTTTTCTTTTTTTTTTTAATTTATTTATTATTATTATACTTTAAGTTGTAGGGTACATGTGCATAACGTGCAGGTTTGTTACATATGTATACTTGTGCCATGTTGCTGTGCTGCACCCATCAACTCGTCATTTACATCAGGTATAACTCCCAATGCAATCCCTCCCCCCTCCCCCCCCCCATGATAGGCCCCGGTGTGTGATGTTCCCCTTCCTGAGTCCAAGTGATCTCATTGTTCAGTTCCCACCTATGAGTGAGAACATGCGGTGTTTGGTTTTCTGTTCTTGTGATAGTTTGCTAAGAATGATGGATTCCAGCTGCATCCAAGTCCCTACAAAGGACTCAAACTCATCCTTTTTTATGGCTGCATAGTATTCCATGGTGTATATGTGCCACATTTTCTTAATCCAGTCTGTCACTGATGGACATTTGGGTTGATTCCAAGTCTTTGCTATTGTGAATAGTGCTGCAATAAACATACGTGTGCATGTGTCTTTATAGCAGCATAATTTATAATCCTTTGGGTATATACCCAGTAATGGGATGCCTGGGTCATATGGTACATCTAGTTCTAGGTCCTTGAGGAATTGCCATACTGTTTTCCATAATGGTTGAACTAGTTTACAATCCCACCAACAGTGTAAAAGTGTTCCTATTTCTCCACATCCTCTCCAGCACCTGTTGTTTCCTGACTTTTTAATGATCGCCATTCTAACTGGTGTGAGATGGTATCTCATTGTGGTTTTGATTTGCATTTCTCTGATGGCCAGTGATGATGAGCATTTTTTCATGTGTCTGTTGGCTGTATGAATGTCTTCTTTTGAGAAATGTCTGTTCATATCCTTTGCCCACTTTTTGATGGGGTTGTTTGTTTTTTTCTTGTACATTTGTTTGAGTTCTTTGTAGGTTCTGGATATTAGCCCTTTGTCAGATGAGTAGATTGCAAAACTTTTCTCCCATTCGGTAGGTTGCCTGTTCACTCAGATGGTAGTGTCTTTTGCTGTGCAGAAGCTCTTTAGTTTAATGAGATCCCATTTGTCAATTTTGGCTTTTGCTGCCATTGCTTTTGGTGTTTTAGACATGAAATCTTTGCCCATGCCTATGTCCTGAATGGTATTACCTAGGTTTTCCTCTAGGATTTTTATGGTATTAGGTCTAACATTTAAGTCTCTAATCCATCTTGAATTAATTTTCGTATAAGGAGTAAGGAAAGGATCCAGTTTCAGCTTTCTACTTATGGCTAGCCAATTTTCCCAGCACCATTTATTAAATAGGGAATCCTTTCCCCATTTCTTGTTTCTCTCAGGTTTGTCAAAGATCAAATGGCTGTAGATGTGTGGTATTATTTCTGAGGACTCTGTTCTGTTCCATTGGTCTATATCTCTGTTTTGGTACCAGTACCATGCTGTTTTGGTTACTGTAGCCTTGTAGTATAGTTTGAAGTCAGGTAGCGTGATGCCTCCAGCTTTGTTCTTTTGACTTAGGATTGCCTTGGAGATGCGGGCTCTTTTTTGGTTCCATATGAACTTTAAAGCAGTTTTTTCCAATTCTGTGAAGAAACTCATTGGTAGCTTGATGGGGATGGCATTGAATCTATAAATTACCTTGGGCAGTATGGCCATTTTCACGATATTGATTCTTCCTATCCATGAGCATGGTATGTTCTTCCATTTGTTTGTGTCCTCTTTGATTTCACTGAGCAGTGGTTTGTAGTTCTCCTTGAAGAGGTCCTTTACATCCCTTGTAAGTTGGATTCCTAGGTATTTGATTCTCTTTGAAGCAATTGTGAATGGAAGTTCATTCCTGATTTGGCTCTCTGTTTGTCTGTTACTGGTGTATAAGAATGCTTGTGATTTTTGCACATTAATTTTGTATCCTGAGACTTTGCTGAAGTTGCTTATCAGCTTAAGGAGATTTTGGGCTGAGACAATGGGGTTTTCTAAATATACAATCATGTCATCTGCAAACAGGGACAATTTGACTTCTTCTTTTCCTAACTGAATACCCTTGATTTCTTTCTCTTGCCTGATTGCCCTAGCCAGAACTTCCAACACTATGTTGAATAGGAGTGGTGAGAGAGGGCATCCCTGTCTTGTGCCAGTTTTCAAAGGGAATTTTTCCAGTTTTTGCCCATTCAGTATGATATTGGCTGTGGGTTTGTCATAAATAGCTGTTATTATTTTGAGGTACGTTCCATCAATACCGAATTTATTGAGCGTTTTTAGCATGAAGGGCTGTTGAATTTTGTCAAAAGCCTTTTCTGCATCAATTGAGATAATCATGTGGTTCTTGTCTTTGGTTCTGTTTATATGCTGGATTATGTTTATTGATTTGCGAATGTTAAACCAGCCTTGCATCCCAGGGATGAAGCCCACTTGATCATGGTGGATAAGCTTTTTGATGTGTTGCTGAATCCGGTTTGCCAGTGTTTTATTGAGGATTTTTGCATCGATGTTCATCAGGGATATTGGTCTAAAATTCTCTTTTTTTGTTGTGTCCTTGCCAGGCTTTGGTATCAGGATGATGTTGGCCTCATAAAATGAGTTAGGGAGGATTCCCTCTTTTTCTATTGATTGGAATAGTTTCAGAAGGAATGGTACCAACTCCTCCTTGTACCTCTGGTAGAATTCAGCTGTGAATCCATCTGGTCCTGGACTTTTTTTGGTTGGTAGGCTATTAATTGTTGCCTCAATTTCAGAGCCTGCTATGGTCTATTCAGGGATTCAACTTCTTCCTGGTTTAGTCTTGGAAGAGTGTAAGTGTCCAGGAAATTATCCATTTCTTCTAGATTTTCCAGTTTATTTGCGTAGAGGTGTTTATAGTATTCTCTGATGGTAGTTTGTATTTCGTGGGGTCGGTGGTGATATCCCCTTTATCATTTTTTATTGCGTCAATTTGATTCTTCTCTCTTTTCTTCTTTATTAGTCTGGCTAGTAGTCTGTCAATTTTGTTGATCTTTTCAAAAAACCAACTCCTGGATTCATTGATTTTTTGGAGGGTTTTTTGTGTCTCTATCTCCTTCAGTTCTGCTCTGATCTTAGTTATTTCTTGCCTTCTGCTAGCTTTCGAATGTGTTTGCTCTTGCTTCTCTAGTTCTTTTAATTGCAATGTTAGAGTGTCAATTTTAGATCTTTCCTGCTTTCTCTTGTGGGCATTTAGTGCTATAAATTTCCCTCTACACACTGCTTTAAATGTGTCCCAGAGATTCTGGTATGTTGTATCTTTGTTCTCATTGGTTTCAAAGAACATCTTTATTTCTGCCTTCATTTCGTTACGTACCCAGTAGTCATTCAGGAGCAGGTTGTTCAGTTTCCATGTAGTTGAGCGGTTTTGATTGAGTTTCTTAGTCCTGAGTTCTAGTTTGATTGCACTGTGGTCTGAGAGACAGTTTGTTATAATTTCTGTTCTTGTACATTTGCTGAGGAGTGCTTTACTTCCAATTACGTGGTCAATTTTGGAGTAAGTATGATGTGGTGCTGAGAAGAATGTATATTCTGTTGATTTGGGGTGGAGAGTTCTATAGATGTCTATTAGGTCTGCTTGCTGCAGAGATGAGTTCAATTCCTGGATATCCTTGTTAACTTTCTGTCTCGTTGATCTGTCTAATGTTGACAGTGGAGTGTTGAAGTCTCCCATTATTATTGTATGGGAGTCTAAGTCTCTTTGTAAGTCTCTAAGGACTTGCTTGATGAATCCGGGTGCTCCTGTATTGGGTGCATATATATTTCGGATAGTTAGCTCTTCCTGTTGAATTGATCCCTTTACCATTATGTAATGGCCTTCTTTGTCTCTTTTGATCTTTGATGGTTTAAAGTCTGTTTTATCAGAGACTAGTATTGCAACCCCTGCTTTTTTTTGTTCTCCATTTGCTTGGTAAATCTTCCTCCATCCCTTTATTTTGAGCCTATGTATGTCTCTGCGTGTGAGATGGGTCTCCTGAATACAGCAGACTGATGGGTCTTGACTCTTTATCCAGTTTGCCAGTCTGTGTCTTTTAATTGGAGCATTTAGTCCATTTACATTTAAGGTTAAGATTGTTATGTGTGAACTTGATCCTGCCATTATGATATTAACTGGTTATTTTGCTCGTTAGTTGATGCAGTTTCTTCCTAGCCTCGATGGTCTTTACATGTTGGCATGTTTTTGCAGTGGCTGGTACCGGTTGTTCCTTTCCATGTTTAGTGCTTCCTTCAGGGTCTCTTGTAAGGCAGGCCTAGTGGTGACAAAATCTCTAAGCATTTGCTTATCTGTAAAGGATTTTATTTCTCCTTCACTTATGAAACTTAGTTTGGCTGGATATGAAATTCTGGGTTTAAAATTCTTTTCTTTAAGAATGTTGAATATTGGCCCCCACTCTCTTCTGGCTTGGAGAGTTTCTGCCGAGAGATCTGCTGTTAGTCTGATGGGCTTCCCTTTGTGGGTAACCCGACCTTTCTCTCTGGCTGCCCTTAAGATTTTTTCCTTCATTTCAACTTTGGTGAATCTGGCAATTATGTGTCTTGGAGTTGCTCTTCTCGAGGAGTATCTTTGTGGCGTTCTCTGTATTTCCTGGATTTGAATGTTGGCCTGCCCTACTAGGTTGGGGAAGTTCTCCTGGATGATATCCTGAAGAGTGTTTTCCAACTTGGTTCCATTTTCCCCCTCACTTTCAGGCACCCCAATCAGACGTAGATTTGGTCTTTTTACATAATCCCATACTTCTTGCAGGCTTTGTTCATTTCTTTTTCTTCTTTTTTCTTTTGGTTTCTCTTCTTGCTTCATTTCATTCATTTGATCCTCAATCGCTGATACTCTTTCTTCCAGTTGATCGAGTCGGTTACTGAAGCTTGTGCATTTGTCACGTATTTCTCGTGTCATGGTTTTCATCTCTTTCATTTCGTTTATGACCTTCTCTGCATTAATTACTCTAGCCATCAATTCTTCCACTTTTTTTTCAAGATTTTTAGTTTCTTTGCGCTGGGTACGTAATTCCTCCTTTAGCTCTGAGAAATTTGATGGACTGAAGCCTTCTTCTCTCATCTCGTCAAAGTCATTCTCCGTCCAGCTTTGATCCGTTGCTGGCGATGAGCTGCGCTCCTTTGCCGGGGGAGATGCGCTCTTATTTTTGGAATTTCCAGCTTTTCTGCCCTGCTTTTTCCCCATCTTTGTGGTTTTATCTGCCTCTGGTCTTTGATGATGGTGATGTACTGATGGGGTTTTGGTGTAGGTGTCCTTCCTGTTTGATAGTTTTCCTTCTAACAGTCAGGACCCTCAGCTGTAGGTCTGTTGGAGATTGCTTGAGGTCCACTCCCGACCCTGTTTGCCTGGGTATCAGCAGCAGAGGCTGCAGAAGATAGAATATTTCTGAACAGCGAGTGTACCTGTCTGATTCTTGCTTTGGAAGCTTCCTCTCAGGGGTGTACTCCACCCTGTGAGGTGTGGGGTGTCAGACTGCCCCTAGTGGGGGATGTCTCCCAGTTAGGCTACTCAGGGGTCAGGGACCCACTTGAGCAGGGAGTGTGTCCCTTCTCAGATCTCAGCCTCCGTGTTGGGAGATCCACTGCTCTCTTCAAAGCTGTCAGACAGAGTCGTTTGCGTCTGCAGAGGTGTCTGCTGCGTTTGTTTAGTTTACTGTGCCCTGTCCCCAGAGGTGGAGTCTACAGAGACAGGCAGGTTTCCTTGAGCTGCTGTGAGCTCCACCCAGTTCGAGCTTCCCAGCAGCTTTGTTTACCTACTTAAGCCTCAGCAATGGCGGGCGCCCCTCCCCCAGCCTCGCTGCTGCCTTGCGGGTAGATCACAGACTGCTGTGCTAGCAATGAGGGAGGCTCTGTGGGTGTGGGACCCTCCCATCCAGGTGTGGGATATGATCTCCTGGTGTGCCTGTTTGCTTAAAGCGCAGTATTGGGGTGGGAGTTACCCGATTTTCCAGGTGTTGTGTCTCAGTTCCCCTGGCTAGGAAAAGGGACTCCCTTCCCCCTTGCGCTTCCCAGGTGAGGCAATGCCTCGCCCTGCTTCAGCTCTCGCTGGTCGGGCTGCAGCAGCTGACCAGCACCGATCGTCCGGCACTCCCCAGTGAGATGAACCCAGTACCTCAGTTGAAAATGCAGAAATCACCGGTCTTCTGTGTCGCTCGCGCTGGGAGTTGGAGACTGGAGCTGCTCCTATTCGGCCATCTTGCTCCGCCCCCTCCAGTAGTGGGAATTTTCTCAATATCTCTTGTAAGGCAGGTCTGGTGGTAACAAAGTCCCTCAACATTTGTTTATCTGGAAAGGATCTTATTTCTCTTTACCTTAAGAAGCTTAGTTTGGCTGGATATGAAATCCTTGGTTGAAGGTTTTTTTCTTTAAGAATGTTGAATATAGGTCTCCAATCCCTCTGGCTTGCAGGGTTTCACCTGAGAGGTCCAATGTTAACCTGATGGAGTTCTCGTTGCATGTGACCTGCCCTTTCTCTGTACCTACCTTAACATTCTTTCTTTCATTTCTACCTTAGAAGATCTGACCATTATGTGTTTTGGGGATGATCTTCTTGTGTAGAATCTTGCAGGAATTCTCTGTATTTCCTGCATTTGACTGTTGGTCTCTCTAGCAAGGTTGGGGAAGTTTTCATGGACAATATCCTGAAATACGTTTTCCAAGTTGTTTGCTTTCTGCCCATCCCTTTCAAGGATAATGATTCATAGATTTGGCCTTTTCACATAATCCCATGCTTCTTGGAGGTTTCTCTTTTTAAATTATTTTTCTTTGTTTTTTGTCTGACTGTCTTATTTCAGAGAGCCAGTCTTCAAGTTCTGACATGTTTTCCTCAGTAGTCTGGCCAGTCTGTTGTTAACACTGGTGATTCTATTGTGAAATTCTTGTATTGTGTTATTCAGCTCTGTTAGATCCATTGGCTTCTCCTTATACTATCTATTTTGTTCTTCAGCTCCTGTATCATTTTACTGTGGTTGCTAGTTTCCTTGGATTGGGTGTTTTTATTCTCCTTAATCTCAATGAGCTTCACTCCTGTTCCTATTCTGAATTCTATTTCTGTCAGTTCAACCAGCTCTGCGTGGTGAAAACTTCTTTTTGGAGAATTGGTGTGGTAGTTTGGAGAATATATGACACTTTGGCCATTTGAGTTACTGGAGTTCTTGTGTTAGTTCTTTCTTATCTCTGTGTGTGGGTGTTCTTTTAACTGCAGTGGAGATTGTGTAGAGTCAATAGACTTCTTTTCTGGATGTTTTCACCAGGTTGAGGCTTTGTGCAGGGTCTTAATTTGAAGCTGACTCCTTGTCTTTGGTTTCAGAGGGGGGTATGTTAGTGAGGCATTTTTGGTGTTGAAGCTTTGAGGTGTGATCCAATAGGTGGCACTTAGGCATATTGGTCAGTTGGTAGACTCTTGCTTGGTTGTGTGGCTCCCCTATGCTTTCTTACAGTTGCAGCTGTGTTCCCTCTCAATGTTCTGAAAACATGAGTTCTCCCCGTTGAGTGCTGGGTGTGGGTCGTGACTTGGCACTCCTGGGTTGCCCACAGCAGTTATCAGGTGATCTCTGTGTTTATGTTTCTTCCTCAATCTGGAGGCAGCAGGGGAAAGGATCTTAGTAGTGGTTGTGGCCAAGGGTCTTTTACTTGTCTTCTGGGGGCTCCAACCTGAAGAGATTCAGGTCAGCAATTGCTCAGTGCAAACAGCCTAGGATGGTGGGTCTGTGCTGTAGACCCAAATTGGGGGTTCCCTGTCTGGTGATGAGCAGGGGGTCATGGGTTGGACCCATGGCAGATGAACCGGCCTCCTGTTTTTGGCTTGACTGCAGCTTGTTGGAGGTGTAGATAAGGCACTTAGAGTCTTTGCTCCTTTGTTAGTCCGAGGGTATCAAAAGCAGTTCCACTGCAGATGTAGTGGCAGAAATTCCTTCAGTTGCCCCTGGGGCCTCTGTCCAGGGAGTTGCAGAGCTGCTACTAGCTCAATAGCTCTGGTGAGGGGTGGTTGGAGACCCACACCTGGAGGACCTGCCCAGTGAGGAGACATGGGAATAGGCACCCACATAACAGTCTGGCCAGTTTTCCATAGGGCTGCTGCAGTATGCTAGGGGTCTGCTCCAGTCCCCAGTCACTTATAATTTTTCTGTTCCTGTAGGTATCAACAATGAAGGCTGCAAGACAGCAAAGAGGGGCCTGCCTCTCTCTCTGGGCGCTCTGTCTCAGGGAGGTTTTAAATCTCTATTAGCCAGAAAACACTGGTGGGGGTGGCTGGACACCCTAGCAAGGAAGTCCCACCCTGTGAGAAGGAATGGGATCTTAGACCTATTTTCAAAAGCAATCTGGCCACATTTTCCTACAGCTGCTGTGCTTTGTTCGGGGACTGCTTCTGCCCCCAGTCAGCCTGAACTCTCCAAAGCCTGAAGTTCGGAATGGCTATGTTGCACAAACACAAAAGAGGGCAGCCCACTCCTCCTCTGGGAGCTGCATCCCAGGTAGGTTCCAAATCTCCGTCGGCCAGAAAACATTGGTGGGGGTTGCTGGAGACCCTGGTTGGGACGTTCTACTCACTAAATAGGAACAGGATCAGGGATCTGTTTTAAAAAGCAGCCTGGCCATGTTTTTGTAGAGCAGCTGTGCTGTGCTGGGGGACCACTTCTGCCCACAGTTGGCTTGGACTCTCCAAAGCCCGAAGGCTGGAACAGCTAAGTTGGCCAAATGGCAAAGATGGCAGCCTGCCTCTCCCTCTGGGAGCTCCTTCTTAGGGAGGTGCAATGCTGCTACCAGTAGCTGGCTGGAATTCTAAACCAGTGGGTCTTATCTTGTGAGGTGTCATTAAAATGGGGCCTGCAGAAAGTCAATATTCAGGCCCCTGGATTCATCCACTTTCTTAGTGGTGTGCGTGGGTTCTAACCTCTCGCTTTGCCAGAGTTGCAGCTACTTTTGCTGGGAAGCCTAGAAAGTCTGAGTATCTAAGGCTCGCAAGTCTCCACGTGTGACTGAGTGGATGCTCTGCCAAGACTCCACATAGCTGTGTGTGTTAGACTGAAGGCCCTGGTGGAGTGGGCTCATAAGGGGATCTCCTGATGTGAGGGTTGCAAAGATCCATGGGAAAAGTATGGGTTCCGGGGGTCATATATTCACTCACTGCTTTCCTAAGTGTGGGAGATACCCCTGGCTCTATGTTGCTCCTGGGTGGGCCATCATCCTGCCTTACTTTTCTTCATTCTCCGTGGGTATAATTGTTTCCTTGGTTAGCTCTAATGTAAGTACCTGGATGTTTTAGTTAAAGATGCTGTATTTACTCACCCCTTCTGTGCTCACTAGCTGCTTCTAGTTTGCCATCTTTTTATTATGTATTTCTTTATTCAGGTTTTCCTCTAGCAAAGTTGGGATAACTGAAATTTCCTTCTGTTTTACAGGTGCATTAATCCCAAAGTAATGCTAAGCTATTGGTGAATTATTTTGTCTTTTGCAAGTGTTCATTAATTCTTCCAGCATTTCAATGGCCCTATTGATGGTAATGAAAGTGAACATTTTTCTCATTTGCAAACCATGAAGTAATGGTCAAAAAAGAAATTGCCTATGGGATTTTCCAGCTTTCCAAATAGATTTTAATAACAGCTTTTAAGATTTCCTTACTAGTGACTTGGGTTGAGGATAATGTGGTGGGTGGAAGAAATAGCCAGATGGCACACTCTTCTAGCCACCTTTCCTATGGCATATTGTTTCTCCCTCTCTCTCTTTTTTTTATATTTTCGAATTGTGGTGTTCTTGCTCTACGTTTTAACATTTTATCAAAATGTTAAATGTAAAGAATATGTGTTAGATTTATGATCATATGGATATTTACCATGTAGATAAACATAAAGAAAAGTTCTAATCATGTAACTTTAAACAGATATCTATGACTGTATTTATTTATTTATTTTCTGATCAGGAAAAGTTGCCTTGATAATGAATGTACTCTTCCCTTCCAACCAATCTGAATGGCTTTGGTGTTTAACTTATTTAGAATAGACTGTCTTTTGTGTACATGTGGCTTAATTTTATCTACAAAGCTAGCAAATTTTATCAACTCAAAATCCATTTTTATTAGTTCTTAAAATTCTACTCTACCTATAAAAATGACTAACACACAAATTACTCTCTGTAATAGCTTATTCTACAATTATTTTAATATAGAACATGCACATTGCTATACTCTGTTTTGCACTTCTTTTGTTCTCATCTACCCATTTAGGAAAAGGAACTTGGGTCCATCTTACTGAGTCACTAGGACTAGGCTGATTATATCTTAGAAATAAACAAAGATTAGAAGCTCAAAGAAAATCATTAAACCAAATGAATAATAATTATGATTTTGAAATCAGATTACTAAATTGGGTTCAAGTAGATGTAGATCAGGGTCAGAGATAAAGCATCCATCCATTTCTTGATCACTTATTATGTATTACATACTATACAAAGCACTGGGGATACAAAGATAAATAGCACCTAACCTCAAGTAGTTCACAGTTCGATCAGGAAGTTTGGTTGTCAAGGCAAAGTCATAAAGGTTGGAGATCAGATAAGCTGCGTTTTAATATATTTTAATTAGGTACATCCTATGTGCTCAGCACATAGTGTATGTGCTAAGGGCTGTAATGATGTTTGTGTTGAATGAATCTATGTATATAATGCACTGGATTCACTAGTTATTTGGATATTTTCAAAACCTGGCCAGAGAGAGAAGTGAGGGGTTAGATACACCAAACTCCCCTGGACATTGCTGGCCTCTGTTAGATGAGCATGGCTTCAATTAAGCTACATGTACACAAAAGTCAACTGGACAAGTTGAACTTAGAAAGGTTGTCATTTACAGTGTGACTTTCTCACCAGGCATGGCGGTTCACACCTGTAATCCTAGCACATTGGGAGGCCGAGGCAGGTGGATCACCTGAAGTCAAGAGTTTCAGACCAGCCTGGCCAACATGGCAAAACCCCATCTCTACTAAAATATATATATATATATAAATAAGCCAGGCCTGGTGGTAGATGCCTATAATCCCAGCTACTCTGGAAGCTGAGGCAGGAGAATTGCTTGAACCCAGTGAGGGGTAAGTGGGGGAGCATAGGTTGCAGTGAGCCCAGATGGCGCCACTTCACTCCAGTCTGGATGAAAGAGTGAAATTCCATCTCAAAATAAATAAATAAGTAAAGTATGATATTCTCTATTAAGTGATCTCTATATCCCATAAATATAGGAGTTTACCAAAACATTCACTAAATCCATGTTAAAAATCCATTTTACTGAAACATGTCTCCCTTTATATTAGCTGGTCGTTCAGGTTTTGTGAACCCCTGTGTTTCCATGTGAGTAGTACAACATTCATTTGTTGTATAATGTAATTGAGCACTCACACTCATTTTCAAATAGAAACTGGATGATTTTTTAAGAGAAATCTGTGTTCATGTCCCATAAAACCCAAATGCAGCTTCTCTGTAGTCTCAGTAAATTAGCATGTAAACAATGTTGTTAAACTGTAATTCATGCGTTTTATAATCTACCAGATATACTGCTTTTTTGTTGAAATTATTATTTTCATTTTGCAAATGTAGGGGTATTTTTGGTCTTACAACTGAGCAGCTGTAAAAGGCTCTTTGTTTTAAGAACACACTGCCACACTTTATTTTTTTGTTGTTGTTCCCAGGAAAATCATACACATAGATTGTATTGAAGACACTAGCAGGCTGTGTGAGATGACTTTTGTCCAGGTTCTGAATTCAGAATTCAGATGATCGTCAATCACTTGAAAACTGTCACCACAGCCCAGTAAATGAGGGAAGGAAAGTTCTTCACTATATGACTTGAAAATATTGAGTTCAACTGTTCATAAAAAATGTAAAAGTTTCGGTTTTACAGATATCAAAATCAAAATTCCAGTGTTCTTTTCTAAATTAGATACAATTTGCATTGTTCTTTCATAAACTTTCAAGTACCCAAAATATTTTTCCCTGAGATGCAGCTATCTTGTTTTTCTAAATGCAAGATGCCTTTAGAAATCCATGATTGAGCTTAATGAGAAATTTGTCTGGTGAATCAGCCACAAAAAACAGCTGCAGAAATCCATATAGTATGGGGCTGATGGAGAGAATTAAAACATATTTTTAAAGCTGAAAAACAATTATATAAAGTAACTAAAGGCATTTAAAGTCTATAATGTACGCTATGATGAAAAACACTTGTCTCTAGTTGGTATTAGAAGATATCTAGGAATGGTAATTAGGTCAAGACACAGACAGGGCACCACTAATTAGAGTGCAGTTTTATATAAATAATCAAATCTAAGGTATCTTTCTAATGCTTTATTGATGGAGCCATTTGATAGGATCTCAACAGAAGAATGGGAGGAACTGTGATTGTTTTTGCTACTGAAACTTGTGGCTTTAATACAATAGGAACAATAAAAATTTCTGAAGAGCTCTTTTCATTATCATGGTTGACAGAGATCCTGCCTCAGGCAATTGGCCTTGATGTCTTTTTCTTTGCCAGGTATAAATATATTTGTGGTATGCTTCTTGAATGATTATCTTGAATACTAGTTCAAAAATGTCCTGCCTAACCTCAATTTCTGAGGTCTCAGTATTAGCTAATGTGTGATATAAGGACACAGGAAGTCAGTGGGGTTAAATAATCATAGTGTGGCCAAAGTATACTGCTAGGCTTTCTGGGTGGTTTATTGATTTTCTTCTGGGAAAACCAGAGATGACTTGGTGGTCAAGCCAGTGTCTACATAAGGGCAGAGTCATGAGAACAGATTCAGGAACTTAGACACAGAGAAAAGTCAGATCACTGTGGGCTGCCATACCTGTTCTTGGCAACAACCTCAACACTACTTCTTCTGTGAGGCAAGACTAAGGGTCCAAAGACAGTGATGTAATTTTATTTATCACTTGTGTGCTTAGTTCATTCACAAGTGCAGTACTAAGTGCCATATAATAATGATCGTGCATAGACTGAGTTTCTGTCTTCTGGTTGCATTCAACTGCATCTAGAAAGTATTTCCTATTGGCTCAAGTCCTAGCTCTTCCATGTAGCCTTCTATAAATACTTCAGTCTCTTAATCAAATTACTGTAATTCCCACAAATTATACCACTCACTGCTTTTTTTCTTTTCTTGGATATTCACTCTTGTGTAGTTCTCTGTCTCACAAGAATATATTTGTCTAATGAGACTGTTAACTTCTTGAAAGTAGGGATCTTATAGTTATTTTGTACCTTTAGCTTTCATAGTGCACAAAATAACAATGACCTGATTTAGATCCACTGTTCCAAGCACGTAGCACATTCAGTATTTGTCCCAAATTTTCATTTTCAATGAAATGTCATCATTAACGATTGTATGAAAATTAGTAATGATGGGTTTGGTACCTCCACTTTGTATCTCCAGCTTCTACCATGGCTTCATCAAGTAGTGTGCGAGGTACATGTACGATATACAGAGTTCTCACTTTTTTTTTTTTTTTTTTTTAAAGACAGGATCTCGCTCTCTCCCCCAGGCTAGAGTGCAGTGGCACCATCACTGCTCACTGCCACCTCGATCCTCCAGGCTCAAGTGATCCTCTTACCTCAGCCTCCTGAGTAGTTAGGACTATAGGCACACGCCACCATGCCTGGCTAAATTTAAAAAAAAAGAATTGTACAAACAAGGTCTTTCTATGTTGCCCAGGCTGGTTGCGAACTCCTGACCTCAAGCCATCCTCCCACCTCAGCATCCAAAAAATGCTGGGATTACAGGCATGAGCCACCATTCCCAGCCAGAGTTCTCACTTTAATGTCTAGTTACATTGGCAAGATGGCCCAGGTAAAGACTAGCTTTGTTCATTCCAACCCTTTCCATATCCACCATGGCTGATGCCTCCCTTTCAAAAACAACATGCAAAGGCCCTCACTGGAAAAGCAAAATGTGCTCAGAAAGGAGCAGCTATGGACAGATAAATTGTTCCAATCTTCAATGGTGATGAGAGAATAATTCACTGTTTCTTTCTCTATTAGTCATTTTAGGTACCTGGGAGTTGCTCTACGGCCAGGATCCCAAACTCAAAAGATGGATGGAGCCATCACATTGCCAGTCAGTGAGATTCATAGAAATAATAGCTTAGATATATGTGAAATATTTACAGGAAATAAAAGCTAAACAGTCCTGCTATGGAGAATATAGAAAGGAGTCTGGTTATCTTTCCTACAATGGGTTTGTTAATTCCTGTATACTGAAAGCCTACAAATGATACAAAAGGGAAATGCTGGGTAGAGGAGGGCATGGTCCCTTTAAATGATATGGAAGGGGGGAAGGGAAGTGCTTGGTGGAGGAGGGCGTGGTCCCTGGTTAGGGCTCCACCTCCCTGGGCCTGTGCCCATGCACCTGAGGACAGGCATTTTTGTTTTCCTGTCCAAATGTTGCATTTCCCAAGACCTCCCGTGGCCTGCCATGGCCCCATCCTGTGCCTATAAAAACCTCCAGACCCTAGCAGGCATACACACAAGCTGCTGGACCTGGAAAGGAGAAGATTGGCGGAAGATACAGGCGGCTGGACATCCAGAGGAGCACATCAGTGGAGGAACACACAGTGGCCAGACGTGGAGAAGAGCACATTAGCCGGCCCTGACAGGCCAGCAGGCCACCTACAGGCAGAACAACGTGGAATCTGGCTGTGGCAGTCGGAGGAGAGCCCAGGCCACTGAGTGGCCCGACTCCAGGGGAAAACCATCCCCCTTCCGGCTCCCCCAACTGCTAAGAGCTCCCTCCACTCAATAAAACCTTGCACTCATTCTCCAAGCCCAGATGTGATCTGATTCTTCCAATACACCAAGGCAAGAACGTCGGGATACAGAAAGCCTTCTGTCATTGTGATAAGGAAGGGAGTCTAATTGAGCTGACTAACACAAGCCACCTGTGGACGGCTAAACTAAAAGAGCATCCTGTAACACATGCCCACTGGGGCTTCAGGAGCTGTAAACACTCACACCAAGACATTGTCGTGGAGTTGGAGCCCCACAGCCTGCCCATCTGTATGCTTGCCTAGAGGTTTGAGCAGCGAGCATCGGGGCACTGAAGAAGCGAGCCACAACCCCATCTCACACCCTGCAAGGAGTACGGAGTACTAGAAAACTTTTCCCATTTCACAAATATGTATACAATTTATCATTTGCAACAGTTGTTATACACGGAAGAGGTATAAATTCTGCCCATTTTAGCAGCAGCCTTATGCATTCCAGAGGTATGTGGTATATGCTCTATTAACACCGAGGAAGGAAAGAATAATTGCACCAGGAATGGCAGGGTATTTCAATTTGAAAAAGACTTCACAGAGAGGATGCTGTTGATCCAATTCTTGAAGGACAAATATTAGTTTAAGAAGTGGACTAGAGGGGTAGATACATGTAGACATGAAATAAAATGATGTGTTATGAGAATTGAGTTATTTCATAATCTTGCAGCATGGGATGTTTGTAGAAAACTTCAGGAGATGAGGCTTGAAAGGTCAAGCAGTGATTAAACAGCAGAGACCTGCGTACGTCAACTTCAGGAGTTTGGCTCCATTGAAATACTTCGTGCAAGGGAATAATATGATCATATTTTAGATAGATCTCTGGCAACAGTATAGAAAACATATTAAAATGAGAGTCTGAAGTTATAGATGGCAATGAAAGGTTTGTACAATTCCAAGTAATGTTGAAGGCCTGAATTAGAATTGTAACAATAGGTACGAAGAGGAGTGAATAAATCTGAGAGACAGTTAGGAAGTGAAATCTACCAAAATAGATGATCTACTCATTTTAGGGTAAAGCAAGGAGAAAAATAAAAAATGACACTGGAGTTGATAGCCTGAATAACAGGGCAGGTGGTAAAGTTTTCAAGTGAAACACAGAGCTCAAGCAAGGGAGCAGTTTAGGAGCGAGATGGAGAAATTTTGTGAAATTTTTTTCCTGGACTTTTGAGATTTAGGTGTCAGTGGGCCATCTAGCAGAGCTGTGTTGTCATTGAAAATGTCAGTTCAGTGTACTAGAAGATACCCTGGGAGGTGACAGAATAAGAAGAAATGTGTACTACGTATGGATTCCTGAGGACTACTAACATTTAAGGGCATGGTGGAAGAGAAAATGTTATTATCATATTCTGAGAAGGAAAAAAATATATAATTCCTTCTTGTCTCACCTGATCTGCTGAAGTATAGGTGTTTCAGTGAGCGATAGTCTGGTTAGTGACCAGATAGTCCCTACATTTAGACAAAATTTAGCTATTTCTAGTACACACAATCTTCAATTAAGGCTTTTAATGGAAATTTCAAACTAAAAGAGAATTGAGATTAATTTGAGCAAGCCATGAATAAATTATAAACATATTTACTAAGTAGATGTGAGTTTATAATTTCAACTATTATACTCATAAAGGTGTTTTCTTAAATCACTATGGGAATTAGTTCTTTGGGTGAGGTTGACTAGATAAGGATCATAGATCTACTCTGGTCTCATCTTCTGTCTTCACTTCCCTTTTCTTTATATACACATTTGTGTGTGTGTGTTTCAGTGGCTTTTAAATTCCACTTGCAATTTAATCAATATCACCTTCTGTTATTAGCATTATTACATAATGACATATTATCTTGTTGGCCTTTATGTAAAGCTTAATAAAGATAATTTTATTTTTTTTGACACTCTTGCACTGCCATATATTTTTCTATCTCTTCTTTTTTAGAGAGATGGAGTTTTCCTCTATCTCCCAGGCTGGAGTGCAATGACATGACCATAGCTCACTGTAGCCTTGAACTCCTGGGCTGAAGCAGTCCTTCTGCCTCAGCCTCCCATGAAGCTAGGATTACAGGCATGTACCAATATGCCTGGCTATTGAAAAAAAATTATAAATACTGGTTCTCACTTTGTTGCCCAGGCTGGAGTGCAGTGGTGGATCATAGCTCACTGTAACCTTGAATCCCTGGACTGGTGTGATCCTCCTGCTTCAACCTCTCAGGTAGTTGGGGCTACAGGCACATACCACTATACCTGGCCACTGATATATATTTCTGTGTACTTTTCCCTTCCAGCAGAACACAGGTATTGCTCTGCAGTAAAATCATGTTGTTTTTCATTTACCACAGCCATCTGCCACTTTTCTTTGGTCTGCACTTGCTAGTACCTCATCTCTTGTGCTGTTCTTGCTATACTCTGAGCTTACCCTATCCCTCCGTGTTTGGTCACCCTCATTTTATGCTGCCAGTATCCTCACGAAATGCTACTGAGCAGTTCTACTCTCGGTGGTTTTTTCTTGAATAATTCTGCATTGCTTGTTTAGACAAAGAACTGGCTTCTTTGTAGATAACCATAGAATGACCACTTTTCAAGTGAAAAATTCACATGCATACGTATAAACATGCTACACATATGCACACACACATACATACACGTAACAATTTATGGCACTTTATGATATCCTCACATACCCAACCTGCAAAAATATCATCTTGGTGCTTTGTAAGAGTTATCTTTATACTGCCTCTTACATGTGAGTTGAATGGGCATTTTTGGTGTGATACTGAGTATACAAATAAACTAAGGAAGGTTTAAAATTAGGACTATAAATCAAAATGCTTATACTTTTAAATATGTAGTAGAATAAATCTCATTTCACGAATCAGAATCATCAATGACATCTCATGCACTTAGAAATATGAACAAAGGAATGCTTTTAGAACAGGTACCAGAAGTCTTAAAATTAGAAATATGAAAGAAGCATAAAAATGTAAATTTCCCTTTACTTTGTCAACATAGTGTGTCTGCTTTGCAACAATTAATCATTCCTGTAATCCTATTTCAGTGCCCTGATATCCATGTGTCATTGAGTCTGAAAGGCTTTCATTTAGAAGGACATATAAATTTTGGTACGTAACGTTATGTGTATAAAGTTGTGATCTATATCTCTATATAATGCCAAACAACTGGTCACTTTATTGGGAAATCAATCAATATGACTCTTTGAGTGTAGGTAAAAAATAGCATTAATAACAATGGCTTACGTATTTTATATGTAGCACTTCATTCTCTTTAAAGCCTTTTCAAAAATAATATTCGATTTGCTTCTAATCAATCCTATGAAGGGGCAGGATAGGTAATAGTATTATCAATTCAAAGATAAGAAAACAATTATGTCCATAGGTAACTTAACTGGATTTACACCAAGTTCAAAGTCAATGTTTTCTGACTTGTAACCTGATGGTTATTATTTCAGATCCAGAGCCATAAACTGGAGCATGGAAGAATTCTGTTATATAACATTATTTTATAAATGAATTACATAAAGATATATGTAAAGCTCAGAATTTTAACTAATAAAATTGCAGAATTAGGAAGCAAAGAGGGGTAGAATCTAAGAGGCTGATGTTTTCCAGGGAAAAAAATGAAAAGTTTTATACTGAAATCGTGAAACTAAACAAAATACAACTTTACCAGTATAGAACTTAAAAAAAAAAAAAAAAAAAAAAGCTAAAATACATGCACCCTTCTCCCCACCAAAAAAACAAAAAACAGAAAAACAAAAAAACCTTCCAATCACATTTACTAGTTTTAATCAAATGTAAGTTCCATATGAGTCAAAAGAGAAATTAAGGTGATCGGAAAACCTAATGTGATACAAAACTTCATCTGCAGAATTAAAAAACCTTAGGATGGGCAACATTATGTATTCATTCCATTCTGTCCTGGTGAACATATATGGAAAATTCTTCATTTCTGGGCTCTATTCTTGAAGAGAAGGCACACCAATATGTGTTCAGACAAAAAGCAACGAGGATCTGAAATATTCATAGTATATTAAAGTAGTTGAAGTAACTAGAAAGTTCTTTACATATTTACAGATATGTAATGTGCAAGATGAATTAAAATTGTTCTGTTTTTCCCAGATAATTAGGTTCAACGACAGAAAAACTAAAATAGAAATCGATTTCAGCTCAACAAAGGAAACATTTTCAAAAAATTAAAGGTCTTCACAAATAGAATGAGTTGCATGTTGGAGTGTTCATGCAGAGGTAGAGTAACCACTAGGCAGGAATACACAAGGGATATCAAACTATTTGTGGATTGGACTAGGAAAACTGGTTCCTTCAATCCACAAAACGTCATTCTCTCAGAATCTAAAGTATTTTACTTATTATTCTTAGAATGTGTCAAATTTTGTATCAAAGCAACCTCCAGTATAGGGCCCATTCATAAAAATCTATGCCAGCTCCTTGAGGTCAGCTCCCTTAGGTCATTAAATATTTTGTTAGACAGCCTATGGTGTGGGAAACTGTAAGTAATCCACGAAAAATTTGGAGGTCTGTTTTCTAAGATTTGTGACAGTGGAGCACCATTTCGCCCCACAAATCTGTATGAGACATTTCTCCCTGTGTTGAGTGTAATGAACCCACTTTCTATCCTGACTAGGAGGCTGGGAGAATCGAGCTAATGGAGTAAATTTTTGTGTTGTGTTGTTTTTCAATTTTAATAATACATTTTTCTCCAGGGCTGTGATTCATCATCAACACAAAAAACCAACAAGGAAGTCTTTGAATAGAGCTAGATAATGATATTTAATTTTCACTTGCTTCGTTAAATATTCATAACTTTAAAACAATGGCTGAGAAAATAAAGATTTTTTATTTTAATGGTTTTTTAAAAACTCATTGGAGCAAGCCACTATATGATTATTATAGAGCACTTCCAGTGCTTTCAAAATATATTTCATTGTAATAATCTATTTACTTCTACTAGATTTAAATCAATGTCGATGAATCTTTCTACAGATTGCTTCATGATTAAAGATACTATGAGGATCAGTAATGATAATCTTTTACACTTCATTTCTGTTCATTCAAAGAAATGATCTCATGCCAGAAAATGAAGTCATTGGCTCTGTGTTTTGGGCTAAAAAATGAATAGCCTGATTATACCGTTAGTAGTATATATGCAATTTACATCAGACTGAATATTTTATATAACATTTCAAAGCATTGAATATAGCCTTTAAAATTGTTTATTTGATTTTACTAGCTTTTAATACTCACTTCCTTCATCAATATTTACTTGTATGTAAAATAACACATAAGATACTAGGAAACTTCTAAAAGCCAGAGAAATACTGACAATTTCCATGCATACAAATTAGCTTAACAAAATTGGCTGAATTCCAAAAATCTAATGAAAACAATTTATTAATGTCAACTCACTAGTTATAAAAATTCTCTCTACCACTATACATATTCCTAAACATATAAAAGAAATGCAAATTTATATAAATGTATATGCATATGCATGTGATATATATATAACACAAAAATCCCTAAATCTGTTTCTTCAATTTTATTGCTTATACTGTATGTAGACCATTGTGTGTCAGCTGTAGCTCAACTCCACGTACCATCTCATTCTGAAATCTAGGCTAAGGGAGATTACCCTGTGAGATATGCTATTCTTGTAGCAGATTGCAAATTGTACAAGTCTTGATGCTTTTCTGTTCTAAAATGAACAGATATGATTTTTGTAACCTAACAATGAAAACAAACGGTTTTTTTAAGAGAAGGCTAATTTTTTTTTTTTTCCCCAAGAGAATATGGCTAGAATGGAATGATGTAAAGATACTGTAATCTTAATGTGTGACAATCTAGGATTCAAATACAAGTAGGATTTGGAATGGAATCATTTATAAAAGGTGATAAAAGTGCCAAAATTAATCAGGAACCCTTTGGATATTTTAGTGAATATGGCACACTGACTAGCCCCCAGGATTATTTCAGTCTCTTTTGCAAGAGTATCAATATAGTGAGGAGAGGTTTCCATAGCTTGTCCAATTCTCCCATGTTACAGATTGTCCAATTCTCCCATGTTAAAAAAAAAACTAATAATACCTTGACTTTATATGCTATTTTTAATAGACTTTTCATTCAAGTGTAGTGTACAAGAAGAAAATTATACAAATTCTAAGTGTACAGCTTGTTAGATTATCACCAAATGAGCACACTTGTATAACCAATACCTTGTATAACCAATACTCAGATGAAAAAATAGAACATCACAAACATCTCAAAAGCTCCTTTTCTGCTGCCTATCAAGAATTAAACATTTTCTTCTTCCCCAGAGGAAACCACAATCCATACTTTGTTGTCATAAATTAATTTTATCTGTTTTTGAACTGTATAGAAATGAAATCATATAGTAAGTAGTAACTTTCATCTGGATTCCATAGCTCAACATTATGGTTGTGAGATTCACTCATGTTGTTTCATGTAGTGGTGATTTGTCTATTTACATTGCTGTATAGTATTCTATTATATGGATATGCCATAATTTATCTGTTCTGCTATTGACAGATAGTGGATTGTTTCCAATTTTGGCTATCATGAATAACGCTATTATGATCATAGGCTATTATGAATAACGTTATCATGAATAACGCTATTATGAATAATGTTATGAATAATGCTATTATGAATAACGTTATGAATAACACTATTATGATCAACGCTATTATGATCATACCATGAAGATAATGAAGATTAAGCTTCAGGTCTCCTCACTTGTACACACCTCCTTAAGGGCTAGTGTTGCTACAATGTGAACAATATTCTGTATAGAAAGGAGAAATCATAATCTATGAAACTTGTCTATGAGAGCAGTTCTTTTTGGGGCTACATAGGTGTATATATTTAGAGGGTACATGAACTATTTTAATATAGAAATGCAATGTGTAATAGTCATATTATGGAAAGTGGTCTATCCAACACCACAAACATTTTATGCTTTATGTTACAAACAATTCAGTTGTACTCTTCTGGTTATTTAAAAATGTACAATCAAATTATTATTGACTGTAGTCACCCTGTTGTGGTGTCAAATACTGTCTTATTCATTCCATCTTTATTTTATTTTATTTTATTTTTATTTTACTTTAAGTTCCAGGGTACATGTGCAGAATGTGCAGGTCTGTTGCATAGGTATATGTGTGCCATGGTGGTTTGCTGCACCTATTGTCCCATCCTCTAGGTTCCCTCACCATGCGCCTCACTTGTGAACAGGCCCTGGTGTGTGTTGTTCCCCTCCCTTTGTCCACGTGTTCTCACTGTTCAACTCCCACTTATAACTGAGAACATACAGTGCTTGGTTTTCTGTTCCTGTGTTAGTTTGCTGAGGATGATGGCTTCCATCTTCATCCATGTCCCTGCAAAGGACATGATCTCATTCCTTTTTATGGTTGCATAGTATTCCATGGTGCATGATGTGCCACATTTTCTTTATCCAGTCTATCATTGATGGGCATTTGGGTTGGTTCCATGTTTTGCTATTGTAAGTAGTGCTGCAATAAGCATACATGTGCATGTGTCTTTATAGTAGAATAATTTATATTCCTTTGGGTAAATACCCAATAAAGGGTCAAATGGTATTTCTGGTTCTAGATCCTTGAGGGGTTACCATGCTGTCTTCCACAATGGTTGAAATAACTTACAATCCCACCAACAGTGTAAAAGCATTTCTATTTATCCACAGCCTCACCAGCATCTGTTGTTTCTTGACTTTTTAATAATCACTATTCTGACTGTCATGCCATGGTATCTCACTGTGGTTTTGATTTGCATTTCTCTGATGATCAGTGATGTTGTGCTTTATTTCATATGTTTGTTGTCCACATAAATGTCTTCTTTTGAGAAGTGTCTGTTCATATCCTTTGCCCACTTTTGAATGGAGTTGTTTATTTTTTTCTTGTAAATTTAAGTGCCTTGTAGATTCCAGATATTATACCTTTGTCAGATGGGTAGATTGCAAAAATTTTCTCCATTCTGTAGGTTGTCTGTTCACTCTGACGATAGTTTCTTTTGCTGTGCAGAAGCTCTTTAGTTTAATTAGATCTCATTTGTCAATTTTGGCTTTTGTTGCAATTGCTTTTGGCATTTTCATCATGAAGTCTTTGCCTAGGACTATGTCTTAAATGGTATTGCCTAGGTTTTCTTCTAGGGTTTTTATGGTTTGGGGTTTTACATTTAAGTCTTTAATTCATCTTGAGTTAATTTTTGTATAAGGTGTAAGAAAGGGGTCCAGTTTCCGTTTTCTGCATATAGCTAGCCAGTTTTCCCAGCACCATTTATTGAAAAGGAAATCCTATCCTTATTGCTTGTTTTTGTCAGGTTTGTCAGAGATCAGATGGTTGTAGATGTGTGGTGTTATTTGTGAGGTCTCTGTTCTGTTTCATTGGTCTATATGTCTGTTTTTTTACCAGTACCATGCTGTTTTGTTTACTGGAGCCTTGTAGTATAGTTTGACGTCAGGTAGTCTGATGCCTGCAGCTTTGTTCTTTTGGCTTAGGATTGTCTTGGCAATACAGGCTCTTTTTTGGTTCCATATGAACTTTAAAGTAGTTTTTTCCAATTCTGTAATGAAAGTCATTGGTAGCTCGATGGGGATGGCATTGAATCTATAAATTACTTTGGGCAGTATGGCCATTTTTACAATATTGATTCTTCCTATCCATGAGCATGGAATGTTTTTCCATTTGTTTGTCTCTTCTCTTATTTCCTTTAGCAGTGGTTTGTAGTTCTCTTTGAAGAGGTACTTTCCATCCCTTGTTAGCTATATTCCTAGGTATTTTATTCTCTTTGTAGCAATTGTGAATGCGAGTTAATTCATGATTTGGCTCTCTGCTTGTCTATTGTTGGTGTATAGGAATGCTTGTGATTTTTACACATTGATTTTGTATCCTGAGATGTTGCTGAAGTTGCTTATCAGCTTAATGAGTTTTGGGGCTGAGATGGTGGGGTTTTCTAAATATACAGTCATATCATCTGCAAATGGAAACAATTTAACTTCCTCTCTTCTTATTTAAAGTCACTTTATGTCTTTTTCTTGCCTGATTGCCATGGTCAGAACTTCTAATACTACGTTGAATAGGAGTGGTGAGAGAGGTCATCCTTGCCTTATACCAGTTTTCAAAGGGAACGCTTCCAGCTTTTCCCCATTCAATATGATATGGGCTGTGGGTTTGCTATAAATAGCTCTTACATAACTCTCCACCCCAAATCAACAGAATGTACATTCTTCTCAGTGCAACATGGTATTTATTCTAAAATTGACTGCATAATTGGAAGTAAAACACTCCTCAGCAAATGCAAAAGAACTGAAATCATAACAACAGTCTCACAGACCACAGTGCAATCAAATTAGAACTCAAGATTAAGAAACTCAGTCAAAAACCACAAAATTACATGGAAATTTGAACAAACTGCTCCTGAACGACTCTTAGGTAAATAATGAAATTAAGGCAGAAATCAAGAATTTCTTTGAAACCAATGAGAACAAAGAGACAATGTACCACAATCTCTAGGACACAGCTAAAGCAGTGTTAAGAGGCAAATTTATAGCACCAAATGTCCACATATAAAGTCAGAAAGATCTCAGATTGACACCCTAACATCAAAATTAAAAGAGCTAGAGAAGCAAGTGCAACAAATTCAAAAACTAGCAGAAGACAAGAAATAACTAAGATCAGAGCAGAATTGAAGGTGATAGAGACAGAAAAAACCCTAATAGATATAAATATTTCTATTAGGTCCATTTGGTCTACAGTGAAGATTAAGTCTGATCTTTGTTGATTTTCTGTGTGGAAGATGTGTCCAATGCTGAACGTGGGGTGTTGAAATCTCCAGCTATTACTGTATCCGGATCTACCTCTCACTATAGCTCTAATAATATTTGCTTCATATATCTTCGTGCTCCAGTATTGGGTGCATATTTATTTACAGTTGCTATATCCTCTTGCTTATGTGACCCTTTTATCATTATATAATGACCTTCTTTGTCTCTTCTTAAAGTTTTTGTCTTGAAATCTATTTTGTCTGATACAGAAATAGATACTCTTGCTCTTTTTTTGGTTTTCATTGGCATGGAATATCTTTTCCCATCCCTATATTTACAGTCTATGTGTATCTTTATAAGTAAAATGTGTTTCTTGTGGGCAACAGGTCATTGATTCTTGCTTTTTTATCCATTCAGCTACTCTACATCCTTTTATTGGAGAGTTTTCTCCATGTACATGTATTGTTATTAGAAAAAGTAAGAACATACTTATGCCATTTTATATTTGTTTTTCTTGTTGTTTTCTGGTCTTCTCTTCCATCTTTTCTTGTTTCTTGTCTTCCTTTTAGTAAAGGTGATTTTTATCTGGTGGTATTGTTAATTTCTTGCTTTTTATTTTTATGTATTTGTTGTATGATTTTTGATTTGAGGTTACCATGAGGCTTACAAATACTATTTCATATCCCATTATTTTAAACTGATGACAATTTAACACTCATTGTATAACCACACAAACAAGCAAAAAGAAAACTTACAAAACACTTTATGTTGGTCACCCTGCTTTTTAACTTTTTGTTGTTTCTCCTTATGTCTTACTATACTAATTATGTCTTGAAAAGTTGTTGTAGTTTTTATTTTTGATGGCTTCGTTCTTTGGTTTAACTACTTAAGATGAAAGTAGTTTATACACCACACTTACAAAGCGATAATGTTCTGTGTTTTTCTCTTTGCTATTACCAGTGAATTTTCTACCTTAAGTGGATTTCTTATTGCTCATTATGCACATTAACATGTTCTTCTTTCAGACTGAAGAATTCCCTTTAGCATTTCTTGTAGGACAGGCCTCATGTTCATAAAATCCCTCAGATTTTGTTTGTCTGGGAAGACGTGTTTCTCCTTCATGCTTGAAGGACATTTTTTTCTGGATGTACTATTCTGGCATGAACATTTTTTTCCTTCAGCACTTGAAATACACCATGCCACTCTCTCCTGGCCCATAAGATTTCCACTGAAAAGTCGGTTGCTGGATGTATTGGAACTCCATTGTATGTTATTTGTTTCTTTTCTCTTGCTGCTTTTAAGATCCTTTTCTTATCTGTGACCTCCTAGAGTTTGTTTATTAAATGCCTTGAAGTAGTCTTCTTTGGGTTAAATCTGTTTGGTGTTTTATAACCTTCTTGTACTTGAATATTGATATCTTTCTCTAGGTTTGGAATTCCTCTGTTATTACTCCTTTGAATAAACTTTCTAATTCTCTTTCTCTCTACCTCCTCTTTGAGGCCAAAAATTCTTAAATTGCCCTTTTGAGGCTATTTCTAGATCTTGTAGGTGTGCTCCCTTACTTTTTCTCCTCTGACTGTGCAATTTCAGAAAGCTTTTTTTGAAGCTCACTAATTCTTTCTTTTACTTAATCAATTCTGCTATTAGTGAACTATGACGCATTCTTCAGTATGCCTATTGCATTTTTCAGCTCCTGAATTTCTGCTTGATTCCTTTCAATTATTTCATTCTCCTTGTTAAATTTATCTAAGGGAATTCTGAATACGTTCCCTGTGTTTTCTTGAATTTCTTTTAGTTTCCTCAACACAGCTATTTTGAATTCTGTGACTGAAAGGTCACATATCTCTCTTTCTCCAAGATTGGTCCCTGGTACCTTATTTAGTTCATTTGGTAGTGTCATGCTTTCCTGAATGATTTTGATACTTTTAGATGTGTTTCAGTATCTGGGTATTGAATAGTTAGATGTTTATTTCAGTCTTTGCAGTGTGGGCTTATTTGTGCCTATCCTTTCTGGGAAGGCTTTCCAGGTATTCAAAGTTTGAATTTGGGCCCCAAACTCAATAAGACTTTGGTTATTACATGCTCATAGAAGTACTTCCACGTTGGTCTTGAATAAGATCTAGAAGAATTCTCTGGATTACCAGGAAGAGACTCTTGTTCTTCTCCCTTATCATATCCCAAACAAATGGAGTCTCTGTCTCTGCCCTTAGCCATCTGCAACTGGGAACACAAACACCTCTGTGATCACATAAATACCACTGAAACTGCACTGATTTAGACCTGAAGCCAACACAGCACTGGGTCTTGTCCAAGGCCCATTTATTACCTGGCTACTACTTATGTTCACTCATGGTCCTAGGGCTTTACAATCAGCAGGTGGTGAAGCCAACCAGTTTGAGTCCCTCTGTTAGAGGTGGTGACTTTTCCCAGGTGCTGGGTGTGTCCAGAGATGCTGTCTCAGAGCCAGGGATTGGAGTAAAAAAATATTAGAAGTTTACTCTATGTCCTACTCTACTGTGACTAAGGTGGCGCTCAACAGTAAGACAAAGTCTTTCCCACACTTCCCTCCCCTTTCCACAGGTAGATAAGCCTTTTCCTGTGGCCACCACAACCAGTGGCCCATGGGGAGTTCTGCCAGGACACAGCTGATGTTCTCTTAAGGCCCGAGGGCTCTTCAATCAGCTTTTGCTGCCAGGCCTGAGACTCACCTTTCAGGTCAGGGGCCTCCCCTCTGGCCTAAGGCAGGTTCATAGATTCTGACCAAGAGTGTACACATGGACTCAGGGACTCCAAGAACCTGCTTGGTGCTCTACTCCACTGTTGCCAAGGTGGTACCTAAAGTGCAAGACAAAGTCCCCTTTACTTTTCCCCCTGCTTTTCTGAAACAGAAGGAGTCTTTCACCATAGCCAACACAGCTGGGAATATGCTGGGTCACACCTGAAGCCAGCACATTTCAGAACCCAAGGCCCATGGCATATTACCTGCATATAACTGTTGGTTATTTAGCACCCAAGAATTCTTTAGTCAGCACTGATACATGCTGTCAGGACCGGGTATTTCCCTTTTGGGCAGCAGGTTCCCTTTTGGCCAAGGCTGTGTCTAGAAATGTCATCCATGAGCTATGGCCTCAAATGGGAGCCTCATTACTCCGCCCAGTGTCCTATCCTACTGTGGCTGAGCTGGTATCACAGATGTAAGACAAAGTCCTCTTTGCTCTCCTCTCTTCAAGCAGAAGGTTAAGAGTCACTTTTGTTGCTTCCAGTTGCACTGAATAGGGTTGGAGGAGAGGTGATGCAAGCACTCCCTTAGCAATGCCAACTGATGTCTCCCTAGGTCATGTGCCATCCTAGTCCACTGGTACTAAGCACAGCCCAGCACTAGGTATTGCTTAGGAATTGCAATCCCTGTGCCTTAGACTGCCTTTCAAGTTTAACTAGTACCCTGGAACACTTTGGCCTGTCATGGCAAAGCCTGCTGACAAACTCAAGGTCCAAACACTGGGATAGGCAATTCCCCTCTGTCTAGCTCTGGTGCAAATGCTCCTCCATGAATGGGCACTGGCTGAGCCTATCACAGCTTTTCTACTGCAACAGGACAGCACTGAGTTCATTGGAAAGTCTTACAGTTGCTGTGCTCTCCATCTCCCAAGCATACCCATTTCTCTGGTGCTCTTCCTCTCCCAAGCATACAGATTTTTCTGCACCATGTGGGTGCTGCCAGGGGAAGGGGAGAGGTGGCACAATCACTCCCTTAGCCACCACAGCTGATGTCTTAGTAGGTCACATGCCCCACTAGTCCACTGGATCTGAGCCCAACTTGGCGTTAGGACTTGCCTAAGACTTGCTGTCTGTGTGGCCTAGACTGCCCATCTAGTTCACTTAGTGCCCCAGAGCACTTTAGCCCTTGGTGATGAGGCTTACTGAAACTCAGGCTCTGACTACCACGGTAGGCAATTACCCTCTGGCTAGGGCCAAAGTGCCTCAGTGGGCAGGCATCATCTGGATATAGTCCAATTCCGCTCTCTGCTGTGATAGGGAAGCACTAAGTTCAATGTAAAGTCTCCCTATCAGTGCACTTTCCCTCCTGTGCATGGTGCACAGATTCTCTGCACCATGCACCTACTTCAGGGGAATGGGGGAGGGGAGGTATCAGCAATTGAAGACTGTCTCTCCTACCCACTTACAGTGCCACTTTCAGTGATATAAAGTCAACACCAGGTCATGTGATTGCTCACCTAATTTTTTAGTTCTTGTGATGGTGCTTTTTGTGTGTAGTTAGTTGTTAACTTTTACTGTTCCAACAGGGGGACTGAATAGGGTAGGCTTCCATTCAGCCATCTTGTTCTGCCCCAGAAAAACATTTCTGGTCAAATGCCTAAAGAAGTTGCAGAAGAAACAGGCCTGAATCCCAAAGCCTCCTGCAATTTTGGTGATTTTAAAAAATTATCCTGGTTACATACTTATTATTTCTGTATCTAATCTTACATTCAAAATTTTGTGTTTGTTTCTTAATCAGAGCCCACCACCCCCAAATTATATAAGCTTCCCATTCCATGTAACATGTATTCACCTCTGAGTATGGGAATTTTTGTACATGTTTTTAATATGTATTCTGTAGAGAACACACTTAGGAGTGTTGTAGCTGGATTATATGGTATACTTATTTCAGCTTTAGTAGATACTACCAAATAGAGTTCCAAATTGGTTGCACTCCTTTACAACCTCATGGGCCATGTTTGAGAGTTCTTTTTGCTTACATGCTGGCCGATAATTGGTATTTTGGTGAGCTTCAGTGTTATCACATCATGGTTTTAATTTCTATCTCCTTGATAAAGGAGTTGGTTGAGCACTTTTTCAATGTGCTTATTACCCATTTGGATATAATCCTTTGTGAAATGTCTGTGCATGTCTTTTCATTGAGTTGTCCTTTTCTTATTGATTATTAGGGGTTCTTATATACTCTGGTTACAAGACCTGAATTGATTACAAACATATTTTTCTACTTGGTGCCTTACCTTTTTACATTTTTAATAGGCCCTTTAATTCATACAATTGTCTAATTTTAATGTAGTCTGACTTATCAATCTTTCCTTAATGTACTTCTTGTACATTAAGTACTCTAAATAGTACTTCTTGTATTCCATTGAAGAAATCTTTGTCTGCCTCAAAGTTATGAGGATATTCTCTTATGTAATCATCAATAAGTTTTATTGCTGTATCCTTAACATTTAGATCTATAATCGAGATAAGTTTTTTTTGTAAATGGCATAAATTAGAGGTCAAGTTACAAATTTTTTTTCCTAGGGGACTTGCACATTTCTTGCTAGATTTATCACAAGGTATTTAATATTTTTAGTGACAATTGTATATTTTATAAATTGTATTTTCTAAATTTTTATAGAATACAATTCATTTCTGCATACTGACTTTAATAGCAGCAACCTTGCTATATTCATTATTTATTCTAGGAATATTTCTGAGATTTCTTTTAATTTTCTACATTAAGGATAATTGGTATATGAATAAAAATACATTTCTTTTTTCCCAATATTTATAATTTTATTTATTTTTATATTGTCATAGTGACTAGGAACTCCAGTATAATGGTGCACAAAAGAGATAAGATGAGAATCATTGTCTTGATTCCAATCTCAGCATTAAATCTTTCAGTGTTTTACCATTGTCATGACTCAAATGTCATCCTGTCTAAGAGTACTTCCCTAATCATACTGGTCACTCTCCTACCTCACTCTGTTAAATTCTTATTCATAGAAACTTTCATTCTTTGAAATTATTTTCTAAATTGTTTATGTGTTTATTGTCAGGTCTCACTAGAAAGTAAGCTCTGTTAAAATAGTGCATTTAGTGATATAGCCCTAGAATTTTTAATAGTGAGTGGAGAAAAGCAGATGCTAAATAAACATTTATTGAATAAATAAATGTTTTTTTTTTCAATTTTTCTGTACAATGAATGTACAGAATTGGACTGTACATTGTAATGCTTATGACATTCCTGCGAGGTAAAAAAGTAGGACAGGTGATGGCCTAATTATCCCCATCTTCTCATTTTATGAACAAAGAAACTGAGGTTGGAATGAATAAGTGATTTGCTCAAAGTCAAGCAGCTTGTTAGTGATGGAGTTTTAGCAGAATCAAATCCTTTGGATTTTCCTTGTTTGTTCATTTGTTTGTTTTTCTAATCCCTGTAGCAGCTGAACACAAAAGGAAGGCTTAGCCTTGCAGATAGGAAGAAAGGAGCAGCAAGATGAAGACAGTGATTTTAAAGGAGGCAAATTGAGGGAATTATTTATTTATTTATTTATTTATTTTTTTGAGACGGAGTCTCGCTCTGTCACCCAGGACTGGAGTTGCAGTGGTGCGATCTCCACTCGGCTCACTGCGAGCTCTGAAACTGAGGGAATTCTTATCAAGGAGGAAGAGAATTTATGTGAGGAGCCTAGAAAGCAAAATCATGGGAATAATTTTGAAAAAATGAGAAATGTGAACAATAGGACAAGGCCCAGCTATAAAAACTAAAGCTGGGGAGGAGTTGTAATTTGAGTAGCTTAAATATATGTTGTTAAAAATGGAGAAATGACTACTCAATGAGGGAGGAACCATCTATGATTTGGAGCATAGAGAGAATGATGGTCTTGCCATCGGAAGACAACTTCATGCATTTGGGCATGAAGTGAGGTGGTAGTAGTTCTAGAAACAGAAGTTAAGTAAAGAAATAATGCTAAAGATGAATAAGAATTTGGGGACTGATAGAATATCCAGAGGGAATGAATACCAGTTCTGAGCCTGGGGGTCCAAGAATAATAAATTGTTTATTCTTTGAAGGCAGGGAAGTCAAAAGTAGCTACTGAAAGGTGAAAGTTCCCTTATCCCCCTCACAGGACGTGTGACACAGGTGTGCCTCACTGTTCTAGTGCGAACATGCAGATGGGCAGGTGCAGAGGTGGTGGGAAGTGCTTTTGGACTCTAGTCCCAAGGCAGGGTCTAGGGGTGGGTGTCTATAGCTCCTGAAGCCCAAGTGGGCGTGTGTTACAGTGTGCTGTTTCAGCTTTGTCATCTGCAAGCAGCTTGTGTTAATCAGCTCAATAGACCCTCTGCCTTATCGCAAGGGCAGGGGGCCAGTGTGACAGCCTGAGTTCTTGCCCAGTGTACTGGAATAATCAGGTCGCACGAGAGCTGGAAGGAATGCAAGGTTTTATTGAGTGGTGAAGGTGGTTCTCAAGTGAGATGGATGGGGAGCCAAAAGTAGGGGATGGAAGGTGGTCGTTTCCTTTTCCTTTTCCTTTTCCGACCAGTCCTGCCTGAACTCCCCTTGGTATTCCTCTTCGCTCTTTCTCTGCCATGCTGCCCTGCCACTCTCTGCTACTCTCTGCAACTCTTTTCCTCTGCTCCTTTCATTGTGATGTTCAGCTGCTTGTGTCTGTGCCTGCTAAAGTCTTGGGTTTACATGGAGGCCAGATGGAGGGGCGTGGTGGGCCAAAAGGCAACTTTTGGGTGCGAAAACAGAAATGCCTGTCCTCATTTAGGGCCAAGAGTACAGGCCCAAGTGTGGAGCCTTCACCAGGGACCCCACACTTCTCTAACCAACATTTCCCTGCCCACCTCCTGTATCACTACTATATAAATGCATTTATTCTTTATTATACTTCTGGGAAGAATAGTGTGCTGAATACTAAGTGCAATCATTAGAAAATATTCTTAATTTTATACCACATACCATACAAACACCAAGTTGAAGAGCATTAGGTATGGATATACTTTTTGGACCATTACATCAGACTAATTTTGTGTCTTCACTTTTCAGTTCCATTAACTCAACTTGATTCCTAGCACAGTGAATTTCAAACAGAAAACAAGATAGCAATTCATACTTTATATTCACTAATGAACTTAAATTCACCTAATTAAAAGATAACAAAATATTTGACAATGAGAAATTATCTTTCAAGCAAAGACTTTATCTCTTTTTCTGACAATAGTTAATAGCAAACAGACTCATGCACACACAAATCCTGATAAAATTATATATATTTTAGAGCAATATAATAAGCCTTCAGAAAAAATTATTTGCATTTCTGTAATTTAAAATGCCTTATTGTGAATTTTTTCCAAAGTAGTCTGCAAATGGAGGAGTTTATATATTTGATATTTGTATTAATAAATAAAAGAATGCTGACTACACATTGTGTCTTGGGGCTTATTTATACTTAACTGCTGGGTCTTATTATTTATAGCATTCACTACAGGAAGGAGAAGTGACATATTCTGGGAAAAGGAGGATAGTAACCAATATATTCAGTCAAAAATGCTTAAACCCATCAGGGATGTCGCATTTTGTTAAAACCAAAATGCAGGCAGGATTTTAAAATTTGTAAAAAACTGAGCTAGAGCTAACAAGTGAGCAGCTATAGAAGAAAAGTGAGTCTTTTCTATATGCCAAGGCAGCTGAGCAAACTAAGTGGGAGGTGACTGTATATTTGGCACTGGATAGAACAAAAAACTGGCTGAAAGCATTATTGGCATGTGATACGGGAGTTGCAGATAAAATCTGAAGCAAGTGAGGTGTCTCTTCTTTCATCTTTATATTAGGGTCTAATCAACATACAGAATTGGAAATTTCACAAAATGGACACATCTGAGTAATCAGTACCCAGATCAACACACTGAACATTACCAGGACTACAGAAGCCCTCTTCATAATCCCTTCTCATCACAACCCCCATGCCCCTACAAATGGTAAACTCCACACTGACTTTTAAAATCTCACAGGTTTTTGTACTTTATTTACTTGGAATTATATATCATGAACAATTTTTCTAGATTTTTTCGCTCAAATTGTTGTATATGAGATTCATACAGATTGTTATATATAGTTTTAGGTAGTTCATTCACATTGCTGTATAGCATTCATCAACTCTCCATGTAGCATTCATTGCATGACTATACAACATTCTACTACTGATGGGCATTTAGGTTGTTTACAGGTTATTATGAGTAGAGTAACTATGAACATTTTAGTACATGTCTTTTGGTGAATATATGTGCTTTTTCTGTTGGGTGTATACCAGGAAGTGTAATTGCTACTTGGAGTATGCAACATCATTCAACTTTAGGAGTTACTGACAAAGAGTTTCCTAAAGTGGTTTTATCAGTTTTACTACTGCCAGTAGTATGAGCATCCTAATTCCACATTCTGATACTTGGTGTTAACATTCTTTGTCAAGTTTATGATTCTGGTGAATACTTATTGATAGTTCATTGACTAATGTAGTTGAGTTTCCTTTTATATGTTTATCATTAACTTGCATGTCTTCTTTGGTAAATTGCCAATTCTAGTCTTTCTTCTCTTGGCTTCTCTGTCTTTTTTGTTATTGATATCTTACAAATATTTTGGATGGTAGTCTTTTATTGGGTATAAGTATTGTGAATATTTCCCTTACTCTAAGAATTCTTTTTTACTCCTTTAAGGGTGGTTTTTTAAATAGGACACCACACGTCTACAACCATCTAATCTTTGACAAACCTGACAAAAATTAGCAATGGGAAAAAGATTCCCTATTTAATAAATGGTGTTGGGAAAACTGGCTAGCCATATGTAGAAAACTGAAACCGGATCCCTTCCTTACACCTTATATAAAAATTAACCCAAGATGGATTAAAAACTTAAATGTAAGACCTAAAACCATAAAAACCTTAGAAGAAAACCTAGGCAGTACCATTCAGGACATAGGCATGAGTAAAGACTTCATGACTAAAACACCCAAAGCAATGGCAACAAAAATCAAAATTGACAAATGAGATCTAATTAAACTAAAGAGCTTCTGCACAGCAAAAGAAACTATCATCGGAGTGAACAGGCAACCTACAGAATGGAAGATAATTTTTGCAATCTATCCATCTGACACAGGGCTAATATCCAGAATCTACAAAAAAAAAAAAAAAAAACTAAATAAATTTACAAGAAAAAAGCAAACAACCCCATCAAAAAGTGGGCAAAGGATATGAACAGACACTTCTCAAAAGAAGACATTTATGCGGCCAACAAACATGAAAAAAAGCTCATCATCACTGGTCATTAGAGAATTTCAAATCAAAACCACAATGAGATACCATCTCATGCCAGTTAGAATGGCGATTATTAAAAAGTCAAGAAACAATAGATGCTGGAGAGGATGTGGAGAAATAGGAATGCTTTTACACTGTTGGTGGAAGTGTAAATTAGTTCAACCATTGTGGAAGACAGTGTGGTGATTCCTCAAGGATTTAGAAACAGAAACACCATTTGACCCAGCAATCCCATTACTGAGTATATACCCAAAGGATTATAAGTCATTCTACTATAAAGACACATGCACACGTATGCTTACTGCAGCACTATTCACAATAGCAAAGACTTGGAACCAACCTAAATGCTCATCAGTGATAAACTCGATAAAGAAAATGTGGCACATAGACACCATGGAATACTATGCAGCCATAAAAAAGGAATGAGTTCATGTCCTTTGCATGAACTTATTGAAAAGTTCTTCATTTGCTCACTGTGCTGTAGTGTAATTTTTGCATAAATCAGATGACTATAGGTGTGGAACTGTTGCTGGACTCTATTTTCCTTTTTTCTTTTTGAGATGGAGTTTCGCTCTTGTTGCCCAGGTTGGAGTGCAATGGCGTGATCTCGGCTCATTGCAACCTCCGCCTCCTAGATTCAAGAGATTCTCCTGCCTCAGCCTCCTGGTAGCTGGGATTCCTCCCTGGCTAATTTTTTTTTGTATTTTTAGTAGAGAGGGGGTTTCTCCATGTTGGTCAGGCTGGTCTCGAACCCTCAACCTCAGGTGATCCACCCGCCTCGGCCTCCCAAAGTGCTGGGATTACAGGCATGAGTCACCATGCCTGGACTCTATTTTCCTCAATTGGTTAGCTTATATATTCTTTTGCCAATATCACATTATCTTATAGCTTTATAATTGACCTTGATATCTGAAAATGTAAGTCCTCCAACTTTGCTCTGTTTTTTTGTTTATGATCATCAACAGAGACTACAGGAGTGATCTTTACCTGTCAGACACATCATAACGTGTCTTCTCCAAACTATTACTATTGTACATTCAAATGCTGTGATGATTTTGACTAAAAATGCTCAAATTTGAAGGTTGGCTTTGAGCTATCAACTTCAAATAAAATTTAACTTCTTTTTAATGCAGAGTAGAATGTACAGAATACTATTAGAAGAAATGAAAAATATCAGGCAACACCAAACAAATATACCTGTCAAGCTTACTAAAAATATTTTGGGGAAAAAAAGTCTATTCTCCTTGAATGGTAATAGTTGGGCCAAAGGAGGAGGCTAGGGGTCCAGGATCCAAGACTAATACACTCAGATTCTATATGGTGTTCTTCCATTGGTTCAATCTTCTCCAATTCTTTTGCAGAAAGTGAGCAGTTTTTCTTAAGTGTGGACAATGGAGTACTTGCATCAGAAACATATACTGAATTAGAATTGCTGGGTGTGGGCCTTGAGAATATGCATTTAACAGGCCTTTTAATTGATTCTGATGCACATTATACTTTGAAAAATATTCATGTAGAGCAGTGGTTCTCAACCACTGGTAATGTCCCTGAAGGGATATTAGGTATTTTGGTTGTTAAACTGACATAGAAGACATGCTGCCGGCATCATGTTACAATTCACTGTACAGTCTTCTACAACAAAGAATTATCAATTTCAAAATTTCAATAGTGCCACTGTTGAGAAACCCTGATCTAGAGATAATGAGGGAACTAAAGGAACCTGATTGAAACCAGCAAGCATTTTTATACTAGAAGAAATAGCTACACAAAATGACTTAAATCACTGCCCAGCCTCCAAAAACAGCAGAAGCCTTCAGTCATTTTTCAGCATTAACTTTTGCCAAGACATGTCCTGGCTGCTATGACCATTAGTTCCAAGGAACTTTGCTGCCATTAAGCTTCAGCCTTGACTCCTTACAATGTGGATTCTTTAGGACCTGCCTCAGTCATTCAGAGTAACAAGAAAAAAATTCCATTCAAATGTTAACTCCATTGAAGGGAACATTTCAGGCATTTTTCATATTTTCATGATTCCAAGTTATTTTCACAACAACATTGTGAAACAGATAGTATCATATATTTTTAAATGTTAGGACATTTTAGATAAGTGAAATGGAACTCAGAGGAAAGAATTAATTTCCTTTGAATATAGGTTATGACTGAAACTTCTGTCATAAATAGCTCACAGCTCACAGTGTATTTGTAAGTAGTATTTGTATTAGCTTGTTTTCATGCTGGTGATAAAATATACCTGAGACTGGGCAATTTACAAAAGAAAGAGGTTTAATTGGACTTACAGTTCCATGTGGCTTGGGAAGCCTCATAATCATGGCGGAAGGCAAGGAAGAGCAAGTCACATGTTACATGGATGGCAGCAGGCAGAGAGAGAGAGCTTGTGCAGGGAAACTCCCCTTTATAAAACCAACAGATCATATGAGACTTATTCACTATCATGAGAATAGCATGGGAAAGACCTGCCCTCATGATTCAATTACCTCCCACCGGGTCCTTCCCACAACACATGGGAATTCAAAATGAGATTTGTGTGGGGACATAACCAAACCATATCAGTATCATATATAATGTATGGAGTATAATGAAAGTAATTAATATTTATAAGCCTTGCACTTAACACACATCATAATATTTTGTTACATTTTAATGTTATATCATATACATAAAACAAAGGTCAGAGAGGTGAAATTAGTTGTACAAGGACACACAACTAGTAAGTGATGTTCTGTTAGATTCCTAAGTGCTGTAACCACTACACTGCTATATTAACTGATATATGCATGTTAATGTAACTTATAAACCAGGAAGAGATACAAATATTAAATGCTATTCCAAAATTCAAACTGGATGCAATTTAAAGAAATTATGTTCTTGGCATTATAGATAATAGGAAGAGAAAAATATTTTAGTATTCAATATTTTGTTTCTTACAGGCAAAAACTATATAAACATCTGTGGGATTTGCTTTTTGATAATGTAAAGTTTTAAAAGCAATTCACTAGTCTGAAGTTCTGAAATCTATTTGACTGAAAGCTTTCATTGTCATAATTACTTTTATTAGCTAATCAACTTGAATTGTGCAAAATTACTTGAAATAACATTTAAGTAATTTTTCCTAGTTATTTAACTTTATTTCTCAAAATAGAATCAGTAAGGAACAACCTGTCTTTGGAGATTAGAACTGTCAATATCTTCTCCAGGCTTGAACTGTTTAGAGCAACAGCTTTCAAGGGTGGATTACTTGCATTTGACAGTAATTGTTCCTGTTTGAGCTAAATTCTTTGGAGATTTTTGGAAATTGTTTCTCTGATCTATAGGTAAGTCAAAATTTTCTTTTAGCAGTATTTTTGAGACATACAAGTTCTGTGCACAATTTTAAAAGGAAGAAAAATGTCAAATTTTACAAAGGTTTCATGCACTATATTGTAAGAGGATTATCTATTGTAGAGTATGAAAATTATCATTCTTTGCATTTTAACATAGCATTGATTTATGTTGCATACTGAACACAGGACAACAGATTTTCATACTTGCTTTAAAAAGGATTATAATATTCCATATTACAAATACAAATCTTATTTATATATAAACATTTTACTGTATTTTTGCATATATATACAATTGTATTTTAAAGTCTGATTTACCCACTATAAACTTCATACATTGTAAATACTCCATTCAATGATTTTGAAAAAATTTACAAAGTTGCTCAACTAGATCTGTGCCAAGATGGCCAAATAGGAACAGCTACAGCCTCCAGCTCCCAGCATGTGCAACACAGAAGATGCCTTGCCAAGACAATCCTAAGCCAAAAGAACAAAGCTGGAGGCATCACGCTACCTGACTTCACACTATACTACAAGGCTACAGTAACCAACAGCATAGTACTGGTACCAAAACAGGGATATAGACCAATGGAACAGAACAGAGTCCTCAGAAATAATACCACACATCTACAACCATCTGATCTTTGACAAACCTGACAAAAACCGGAAATGGGGAAAGGATTCCATATTTAATAAATGGTGCTGGGAAAACTGGCTAGCCATAAGTAGAAAGCTGAAACTGGATCACTTCCTTACACCTTATACAAAGATTAATTTAAGATGGATTAGAGACTTAAATATTAGACCTAAAACTATAAAAACCCTAGAAGAAAACCTAGGCAATACCATTCAGGGCATAGGTATGGGCAAGGACTTCATGTCTAAAACACCAAAAGCAATGGCAACAAATGCCAAAATTGACAAATGGGATCTAACTAAACTAAAGAGCTCTACCCAGCAAATGAAACTACCATCAGAGTGAACAGGGAACCTACAGAATGGGAGAAAATTTTTGCAATCTACTCATCTGACAAAGGGCTAATATCCAGAACCTACAAAGAACTCAAACAAATTTACAAGAAATAACAACCCCATCAAAAAGTGGGCAAAGGATACGAACAGACACTTCTCAAAAGAAGACATTTATGCAGCCAACAGACACATGAAAAAATGCTCTTCATCGCTAGCCATCAGATAAATGCAAATCAAAACCACAATGAGATACCATCTCACACCAGTTAGAATGGCAATCATTAAAAAGTCAGGGAAAAAACGGGTGCTGGAGAGGATGTGGAGAAATAGGAACACTTTTACACTGTTGGTGGGACTGTAAACTAGTTCAACCACTGTGGAAGACAGTGTGGCGATTCCTCAAGGATCTAGAACTAGAAATATCATTTGACCCAGCCATCCCATTACTGGGGATATACGCAAAGGATTATAAATCATGCTGCTATAAAGACACATGCACACATATGTTTATTGCGGCACTATTCACAATAGCAAAGACTTGGAACCAACCCAAATGTCCATCAATGACAGACTGGATGAAGAAAATGTGGCACATATATACCATTGAATACTATGCAGCCATAAAAAAGGATGAGTTCATGTCCTTTGTAGGGACATGTATGCAGCTGGAAACCATCATTCTCAGCAAACTATTGGAAGAACAAAAAGCCAAACACCGCATGTTCTCACTCATAGGTGGGAATTGAACAATGAGATCACTTGGACACAGGAAGGGAAACATCACACACCGGGGCCTGTTGTGGGGAGGTGGGAGAGGGGAGGGGGAGAGATAGCATTAGGAGATATACCTAATGTAATTGACGAGTTGATGGGTGCAGCACACCAACATGGCACATGTATACATATGTACCAAACCTGCATGTTGTGCACATGTACCCTAGAACTTGAAGTATATATATATATAAAAAAAAAGTTGCTCAGCTCTCACTACAATTCATTTTAAAATACGTCTACCACCCCACTTAATAGTCAATTCCCTCTGCCACTACCAGAAAACTACCACTGATCTTGTTCCTGCCTCTATATTTATTCTCTCTGGACATTTCATACAAATAAAATCATGTAACATGTGCTTTTTGTGTCTGAATTATTGCACTTACATGTTTTTAAGGTTCATTCGTGTTGTAGCATGTATCAGTACTTTGTCACTTTTTATTGATAATATTCCACTGTACAGACATAGCACAATTTATTCATCCTCAGTTGATGGACACTTAGATTTTTCCCCATGTTTTGGCTATAAATAATGATGCTATGAAAATTCATGTATAAGTCTTGATACAGATACATATTTTCATTCCTTTTGGGTAAATACCTAAAAGAAATAGAAGTGGTATATACTCAAAGTATTATAAATCATTCTACTATAAAAACACATGTACATGTATGTTTACTACAGCAGTATTTATAATAGGAAAGACTTCGAACCAACCTAAATGCCCATCAATGATAGACTGGATAAAAAAAAAATGTGGCACATATACACCATGGAATACTATGCACCCTTTAAAAAGAATGAGTTTGTGTCCTTTGTAGGGACATGGATGAAGCTGAAAACCATTATTCTCAGCAAACTTAACACAGGAATAGAAAACCAAACACCACATGTTCTCAGTCATAAGTGGGAGTTGAACAAAGAGAACACATGGACACAGGGAGGGGAACATCACATACCAGGGCCTGTCAGGGGGTTGGGGATGAGGGGAGGAGAGCATAACAATAAATACCTAATGCATGCAGGGCTTAAAAGCTAGATGACAGGTTGATGGGTGCAGCAAACCACCTTGGCCCATGTATACCTACCTAACAAATGTGCACATTCTACATATGTATCCCAGAACTTAAAGTATAATTTTTAAAAATGCAAAAAAAATAAAAAAATAAAAAGAAATGGAAGTGGAAGTAGAATGCCTAGGTCATATGGTAAATCAATGTTTAATATTTTTGAGGAACTGTCAGACTGTTTTTCAAGACACAGGCATCGTTTTACATTTCTCCAGTGATATGTGAGGGTTCTGGTTCCTCCACATTCTTACCAACACTTGTTATCATCAGTCTTTTAAAATTATAGTCATCCTTATGGGCGTTAAGTGGTATCTTATTGGTAGTTGGATTGCATTTCCCTAATGGCTAATGATGTTGGTTATCTTTTCATGTGCCACTTGTCTATAAACACATCAGTTTTGGAGAAATGGCTATTCAGGTAAGTTTTCCATTTTTTGAATTGAGTTGTTTGAATTCTTATTATTGAATTGTAAGAGATTTTTTATATATTCTTGATACATGTCCCTTATTAGATATATGATTTGCAAATATTTTCTAACCTCAGGTTGTGTGTAAAATGGGGAAATGGGTGACCTATGCTCTGTGGGCTTGACCTGCCATTTTGTCATTAGCCATTTTGGATCCCTATGTCGACATCTGAAAAGGAAGTGCTCAAAATTCATGCTACATGGTGGTATCCTATGGGTACCTGTGGCAAAAAGTTAAATATAGCACATATCTGGAGGCAGCCATTTTACTAAAATAATTCAGGCAGATAACATTCTGTCTATCAAAATAATATGTTGGTTTTACAAATTAGCATTGATCCTCACACCTTTTCCCTAAAAATTTTTTGCATTTATTTGTGTATGTGCATGTGTCTATCTAAATGTGCTTTTAATGTGCTTTTAAACATGCTTTGGTTGAACAGTTTATGAATCATTGGAAGTTTTTAATAACATTTGATGTTCTATGACATATAATAGGGATATGACAAATATCTCCTACTCTTTCACCCTCAAATATCTCTAACTTCTAAGCAAGCTCTGATGGAAGCCCTTATATTCTGCCCTCTATGATGTATAAATTATGTGTAAATATTGAACTGTACCACAGGAGATCATTTTTAAGTTAACCCAGAAATAAACTTGTGTTAATGTGAAAATTTTACATAAACAATGTCTCCCTAATTTATCTCTTTCATAAATTTAATTTGTATCTTCTTATGCTTTCTTAAAGCAGGATAAACTGTCTTACTTTTTTTGTTTTTAATGTTCTTGAAATCATGGAAACATTGTGGTTAGAGAAACTCAGAATCAGAAAGTCTGTATTATTCAAAGTCACTCAGTTAGTTAATAACTAATTCATGATAAAGAAAGTCCATATAGCTGGTTACTATTGATTGCTATTATTCTTTTACATTATTGACAACTGAAGGCAGAGATAACATTACATTAGTATGAATAAGCCTGCTTGAAATTTATTTCCTATAAATGACATTTGAATTTGATTTTATATAAAACATAGTACTCTAGATAAATCCTGAATTTTTATTTCCTTTCTATAGAAACCTTTGGTAATTCATGGGGCATTTACAGTCTGAATATTATAAATGACAGTAGATCGGAATGTTTACCTTGAATACCTGAATTGGCATGTCTTCTTTCAAAATCTAGTCCATTTTTTATTTCTTTGCCAAATATATATGGTGTATGCTTTTGGAAAAATTTATGAGTGAGAATAAAAGGTAAGAGCATATAAAGAAATATAAATGAAACTATAAATAAATATGTTTTTTCTCCATTTAATTATTATTAGCAGAACATTATGGTTTGAGTTTTTTCACATTTGCAGATTATTTATAAATAAACTTCAATATGACTTTTTAAAAATATGCATATAATTTTTAAATCCAGTATAATAAAATGGCTGAAATTGAAAAATAAATCTAACCATATATAAAACTTATAGAACACTTTACTTATAGCTAAACACATAAAATAATGCACTTTTCAATTCCATGAACAATTAATTCCTTCAAAAAATTCCATCATTTGTAAGATAATATGGGAATATTGCTTTAAAATTCTTTGAAATTGAAAAATTAAACACGGTGTTCAAACGCCATACCTATCATTAAAGGGACGATGGATTTTATGAAATGCTTTTTCTGCATCTATTAAGATGGTCAAATGGTTTTTGTTTTTAAGTTTGTTTATGTGATGAATCAAATTTATTGACTTGTATATGTTGAACCATCCCCGCATCCCTGGAATGAAACCCATTTGATCATGGTGACATTTTTTGGATGTGCTGATGTATTCAGTTTGCAAGTATTTTGTTGAGGGTTTTTGCATCTATATTCATCAAGGATAGTGGTCTGTAGTTTTCTTAGGGTGATACTGGCTTTGTAGAATGAGTTAGAGACGATTCCCTCCTTCTCAATCTTTTGGAATAGTTTCAGTAAAATTGGTGCTAATTCTCCTTTGAATGTTTGATAGAATTCAGCTGTGAAACCGACTGACCTGTGCTTTTTTTGGTTGGCAGTTTTTGTGTTACTAATCCAATCTCACTGCTTGTTTTTGGTCTGTTCAGGATTTCTACTTTTTCCTCATTCAAGCTGTTGTGGGGGTGGTTGCATTTTTCCAAAAACTTATCCAATTCTTCTAGATTTCTAGTTTGTGTTCATAGAGGTGTTCATAGTAGTCTCAAAAGATCTTTTGTATTTCTGTGGTGTCAGTTGTAATGGCTCCATTTCCATCTCTAATTGAGATTAATTGAATTGTCTCTCTTCTTTTCTTGACTAGCAAGTGGTTTATGAATTTTGCTTATCTTTTCAAAAAAATCTTCAACAAACTAGGCATAAAATGAACATACCTCAAAATTTAAAAAGTCATATGCAACAAACCCACAGCCAACATCATACTGAATGGGAAAAAGTTGAAAGTACTCCCCCTAAGAACTAGAACAAGACACGGATGTCTACTTTCATCACTTCTACTCAACATAGAGCTGGAATTCCTAGCCAGAGCAATCAGGCAAAAGAAAGAAAGAAAGAGCATCCAAATCAGAAAAGAGAAAGTCAAACTATCTCTTTTTGCCAATAATATAATCTTACACCTAGAAAACACTAACAACTCCTCCAAAAGACTCTTAGATCTGGCAAATGAATTCAGCAAAGTCTCAGGTTACAAAATCAATATACACAAATTAGTAGCACTGCTATACACCACAATGACCAAGCTGAGAATCAAATTAAGAACTCAGTCACTTTTATAATAGCTACAAAATAACATACCTACGAACATACTGAACCTATAAAGTGAAAAGTCTCTACAAGGAGAACTACAAAGCACTGCTGAATGAAGCCATAGATGACATGAACAAATGGAAATACATCCCATGTGCATGGATTGGAATAATCAATATTGTGAAAATGACCATACTCCCCAAAGCAATCTACAGATTCAATGCAATTTCAATCCAAATACTAACATCATGTTTTACAGAATTAAAAAGAAAATAATCTTAAAATACACATGGAATTCAAAAAGAGCCTGAATAGCTGAAGCAATTCTAAGGAAAAATAATAAATTTGGAGGCATCATATTACCCCACTTCCAATTATACTACAAGGCTATAGTTACCCAAACCACATGGAACTGCTATAAAAGTAGATACATAGACCAATGGAAAAGAATACAGAGCCCAGAAATAAAGCCAAATACTTACAACCAGCTGATTTTTGACAAAGCATACAAAAACAAATTGGAGAAAGGATGCCCTATTTAATAAATGGTGCTGGGAAAATTGGATAGCCTCATGTAGAAGAATAAAACTGAATCCCAATCTTTCACCACATAGAAAAATTAACTCAAGATGGATTAAAGACTTAAATCTAAGACGAAAACCATACAGATTGTAGAAGAAAACATAGAAACAACTCTTCTACACATTGGCCTAAGAAAAGAATTTATGACAAAGACACCAAAAGCAATTGCAACAAAAACAAAAATAAATACATAGGACCTAATTAAACTAAAAAGCTTCTGCACAGCAAAAGACATAATCCAGAGTAAACAGGCAACCTACAAATGGGAGAAAATATTTGCAAATTATACATCTAAAAAAGGACTAATTTCTAGAATCTACAAGGAACTGAAAAAAATCAGCAAGAAAAAACAAATAATTCATTAAAAAGTGGGAAAAGGACATGAATAGACATTTCTCAAAAGAAGATATACAAATGGCCAACACACATATTTAAAAATGCTTAACATCACTAATCATCAGGGAAATGCAAATTAAAACCACAATGAGTTATGCCAGCCAGAATGGCCATTATTAAAAAGTCAAAAACCAATACATGTTATTGTAGATGTGGTAAAAATGTAATGCTTATACACTGCTGGTGGACATGTAAATTAGTAGAACCTCTATGGAAAACAGTATGGAGATGTCGCAAAGAACTAAATTGCAGCACAATTGACAACTGCAAAGATATGAAATCAACTTAAGTGTCCATCAGTCAATGAGTGGATACAGAAAACGTGGCACATATACAGCAGGGAATACTACTCAGCCATAAAAAGGAATGAAATAATGTCTCGCAGCAACTTGGCTGGACCTGGAGGCAATTATTCTAAGTGAAGTAACTTAGGAATAAAAAACTGAATATCACATGTTCTCACTTATAAGTGGGACATAAACACAAAAGCATACGGAGGAGTATAGTGAAAATGGGAGACTCAGAAGAGGAGAGAGTGGAAGGTGGGTGAGGGATGGAAAACTACTTATTGGGTACAATGCACACTGCTTGAGTGATGAGTACACTAAAATCCTAGACTTTGCCACTATACAATTCATCCATGTAACTAAAAACCACCTGTACTCTAAAGGTATTGAAATTAAAAAAAAAAATCAAAAACAACAGAAAAAAAATGCCATAACTAAAATTTGTAACTGTTTTAACATTCTTATTTTCACCTTAGGTAAAAAGTTTGCCAAAAATAAGGACAGATAAATCTATTGTATTTATTGTTGTTATTTTTTCCAACCAAACAGCATCATGCTGAGGCTGAGATTGGTTCATTTAGTTTAAAAGACAGTGTTTGGAAAAAATCTACTGCATACTTACTAAATCTGTCATAAAAATTTCACAGATGAGTTAATTAGCTGAAGAAAAGGACTGATTTCCCACTTTTTATGAGAATAAATGCTTACATTCCAGCAACTCACAAGTACAGTTGGGAACAGAGCATATCTCCTATTCAGTGGAGAAAAAGTGTCCAGTGAAGTTTGCTTGTACTTTTTTGTAAATTTAAAAGGGTGAGTTTAGGTAATAAAATTAATTAATTAATTTTATTCCCCAAAACATCATCATATAAAAATGAATTTTCTTACACAGAGAACGAGCAGCCTTTGAAAGTTTGTGATCCATGCTGTAGGCAGAAATGCTTAAATGAAAGAGCAATTAAATCATCTTATGGGATAAAAATGCAAGGAAAAATGAAGACGTCTTCTTTTTCTAATGTTACTCTGGAAACTGGTACTTTTTTTGTTTCTTTCATTGTTTTCACAAAAAACTAGATCAGATAATATTGTAATGATGAAGAGTGTATTTTCTATGTTATATTGCAAGACAAAAACTTCTATATTCATTTTGTACAAAGTCGCTTTATAGTTTGGCTCAAAGATGGCTAAGAATACAAGAGATCATGTAGAATACTGTTATGGCACTTTAATTAATGAACATACAATTACTTCTACATAATACATCGTAGTCCAAATGTGTCTACTCAATAGTAATCATTCAAAACCTGTAAACATGTTTAAATTGATGTTAAGGGTAGTATTTATGATCATAGTGAATTATTTATCTTTGACCAAGTAAACTAATTCTATCTTCCAGCTTTCCAACAGTTATCATAATACAGCACTTATAATTAAATAACTAGAGCCATTTTATAGTTTTCTCTCTCTTGCTGATCTTACTCTGAGGATGACTTGTTGAGCTAATGGAGAAAGGGAGGCTGCAGAGGAGTATTTGGGGAGACTGCTTGGATTAATATTCTAGCTCAATCTTTTTTTAAGTCATGGGCCTTGTGGTGCTTCACCATCTTCATACATCATTTCCTCGGCCCATGAAGTGAGAGTAGCAATAGTATCTTTCTCATTTTTTTGAAAGAATGAAATGAAATAATCTATTTAAAGCACTTACACAGAGCCTAATACCTGGTAGGTACTCAGTAAATGTTAGATGTGATCATTTTCCCAGAATTTCCAAACCTATTTGTATCTTGACTTGAGGAAAGCCAACGAGTGCTTACAGATAACCTATACCAATGGTCTCAAACCTTCATGTGCATCAGAATACGCTGGAAGGCTGTCAACACAGATTGCTGGACTGCACTGCCAGAGTTTCTGATTCATTAGATCTGGGATGGGGCCCAAGAGTTTGCATTCCAAAGAAATTCCCTGGTGATACTGAAACTCAGTTGGATGAAATAATGAATTATGTGTCCAACACAACAATTGCAAGCACATGTCTGATTCGCAGGCCTGTTAATTTAGAAAAAAACACAATATTTGTGCTCTACTAGTGTTTATATTTACATTATCACAAAACATAGCTTTATGTTCAATATTGAAACTTTACTGAGCACTCGACAAAATATTAGATATTTTATTTTCAAAATAAAGACTTCCCTAAAGCTTTACTTGACATTTGTCCATTGGATTAAAAAAAACCCTGAAGATTATTGGAATAATCTGATTTGCTATTTGAAGCAACTGATCATACTACACTGATATAAAACTGGTATACTTTGCTGTTTATGAAGTTTTTCTGCTAATGAAGCCTGTGTAATCACAACTACCAAGCCACTTTTTATACTTGCATAAGAATAGAAAATTAAAGCAATCAGTTTAGAAAAAAAACAATTATTTGATCTAAATAAGTCATGTCTTATAGAATGGTATGTGAATATACCTTCTTCACCAGTGCATATTATATTATTGTCTTTTATAATCTATTTTTTAACTTTTAGGTTTCGGGTACATGTGCAGTGTTTTTTATAAATGTAAGTTGAGTGTCATGGGGGTTTGGATGTACAGATTATTTCATCACCCAAATAATAAGCACAGTACCCAATAGGTAGTTCTGCGATCTTCATCCTGCTCCCTCTCTCCACTCTCAATTAGGCCCCAGTGTTTGCTCTTCCCTTCTTTGTGTCCATGGGTACTCACTGTTTAACTCCCACTTATAAGTGAGAACATGTGCTATTTGGTTTTCTGTTTCTGTTAATTCATTTAGGATAATGGCCTCAAGCTCCATTTATGTTGCTGCAAAGGACATAGTTTTGTTCTTTTTTTATGGTTGCATAGTATTCCATGGTGTGTACGTACTACATTTTCTTCATCCAGTCTGTCATTGATGGGCATGCAGGTTGGTTCCATGTCTTTGCTATTGTGAATAGTGCTGCAACGAACATATACATGTGTATGTCTTTATAATATAATAATTCATATTCCTTTGGGTGTACACCCAGTAATGGGATTACTGGGTTGAATGGTATTTCTGCCTCTACATCTTTCAGGAATCACCAAACTGCCCTCCACAATGGTTGAATGAATGTATACTCCCACCAACAATATAAAAATGTTCTTTTTTCTCCACAACCTTGTCAGCATCTGTTATTTTTTGGCTTTTTAATAATTGCCATTCTGACTGATATGAGATGGTATCTCATTGTGGTTTTGAATTTCATTTCTCTAACGATGAGTGATGTTGAGATTTTTTTCATGTTTGCTGGCCACATGAATGTCTTCTTTTGAGATGTGTCTCTTCAGGTTCTTTGCCACTTTTTAATGGAGTTGTTTTTTTCTTGTGCATTTGTTTAAGTTCCTTACAGATTCTGGATATCAGCCATTTGTTAGATGCATAGTTTGGAAAAATTTTCTCCCATTCTCTATGTTGTCTGTTTACTTTGTTGATAGTTTCTTTTACTGTGCAGAAATGCTTAAGTTGGATTAGATCCAATTTGTCAATTTTTGCTTTTGTTGCAATCACTTTTGGCATCTGTGTCATGAAATCTTTGTTCCTCCCTATGTCCAGAATGGTATTGCGTAGGTTGTTGTCTTTGAGGGTTTTTTATACTTTGGGGTTTTACATTTAAGCTTTTAATCCACCTTGAGTTGATTTTTGTGTATGGTGTAAGGAAGAAGTCCAATTTCAATTTTCTGCATATGGCTAGCCAGTTATCCCAGCACCCTTTATTGACGAGTGAGTCCTTTCCCCATTGCTTGTCAACTTTGTCAAAGATCAGATGGCTGTATGTGTGTGGCATTATTTCTGGGCTCTCTATTCTGTTCCATTGGTCTATATTCCTGTTTTTGTACAAGTACCATACTGTTATAGTTGCTGTAGCCTTGTATTATAGTTTGAAGTCAGGAAATGTGATGCCTCCAACTTTGTTCTTTTTGCTTAGGATTGGCTTGGCTACTAGAGCACTTTTTTGGTTCCATATGAATTTTGAAATAGTTTTTTTCTAGTTCTGTAAAGAATGTCATTGGTAGTTTGATAGGAGTAGCTTTGAATCTGTAAATTGCTTTAGGCAGCATGGCCATTTGAATGATATCAGTTTTTACAATCCATGACCATGGCATGTTTTTCCATTTGTTTGTGTCATTTCTGATTCCTTTAAACAGTGTTTCCTAATTCTCATTGTAGAGATGTTTGCCTTCCTGGTTAGCTGTATTCCTAGGCATTTTATTCTTTTTGTGACTATTATAAGTAAAATGGCTTTCCTGACTTGGCTCTCAGCTTAGATGTTGTTGATTTATATAAATGCTACCGATTTTTGTATATTGATTTTGTATCCTGAAATTTTGCTGCAGTTGTTTGTCAGATCAAAGAGCTTTTGGGCTGAGACTATGGGGTTTTCTAGCTATAGAACCATGTGGTAGTTTGACTTCCTATTTGAATGCCTTTAATTTCTTTCCCTTGCCTCATTGCTCCAGTCAGGACTTCCAGTACTATGTTGAATAGGAGTGGTGAAAGAGGACATCTTGTCTTGTTCTGGTTGTCAAGGGAAATACCTCCTGCTTTTGCCCATTGAGCATGATGTTGGCTGTGCGTTTGTCATAGATGGCTCTTATTATTTTGAAATGTGTTCCTTTAATTTTTGTTGAGTGTTTTTAACATTCCCAGTTTGTTAAGTGTTTTTAACATTAAGGGATGTTTAATTGTATTGAAAGCCTTTTCTGTATCTATTGCGATAATCTTGTGGGTTTTGTCTCTAGGTCTGTTTGTGTGATGAATCACATTTATTGATTTGTGTATGTATAACCAACCTTGCATCCCAGTGATAAAGCCTACTTGATTGTGAAGGATTAGCTTTTTGATGTGCTGTGGGATTTGGTTGGCAAGTATTTTGTTGGTGATTTTTGCATCTATGTTCATCAAAAATGTTGATCTGAAGTTTTCTTTTCTGGTTTTGTCTCTGCAAGGTTTTGGTATCAAGATGACACTGGCCTCATAGAATGAGTTAGGGAGGAGTTCCTCCTCAATTCTTTGGAGTAGTTTCAGTAGGAATGTTACCAGCTCTTCTTTATACATCTGTTAGAATTCAGCTGTAAAGTCATCTGGTTCTGGGCTTTATCTGGTTAGTAGACTTTTCATTACTGCTTCAATTTTGGAACTTGTTATTGGTCTGTTCTGGGATTCAATTACTTCCTGGTTCAGTCCTGGGAGACTGTATGCTTCCGTGAATTTATTCATTTCTTCTAGGCTTTCATGCTTGTGTGCATATAGGTGTTCATAGTAGACTCTAAGGGCTTTTTGTGTTTCTGTGGGGTAAGTCTTGATGTCCCCTTTGCCATTTCTGATTGTGTTTATTTGAAGTTAGTGGTCTGTCTTATTTATTCTATCACAGAACCAACTACTAGACTCATTGATCTTTGTGTGTGTGTGTGTGTGTGTGTGTGTGTGTGTGTGTGTGTGTGTGTTTTCTTTAAATCTCAATTTCCTTCAGTTCAGCTCTGATTTTGGTTATTTCTTGTCTTCTGCTAGCTTTGGGGTTCATTTGCTCTTATTTCTGTAGTTTCTGTAGATGTGGTGTTAGAATGTTAATTTAAGATCTTTCTGGTTTTTTGATGTGGGCATTTAGTATTATAAACGTCCCTCTGAACACTGTTTTAACTGTGTCCCTGAGATTCTAATATGTTGTATCTTTATCGTCATTCATTTCAAATAATTTCTTGATTTTTGTCTTAATGTCATTGTTTACCCAAAGGTCATTCAGGAGAAGGTTGTTTAGTTTCCAAGTCATTGTATAGTTTTGAGCGATATTTTAGTATTGATTTCTGTTTTTATTGCATGAGTATGATTTCAGTTTTTCTGAATTTGCTCAGAATTGTTTTATGTCCAATTGTGTGGTCAATTTTAGAGGATGTGCCATGTGCGTAAGAGAAGAGTGTATATTCTCTTGTCTGGGGGAGAAGAGTACATAACTATTAGGGCCATCTGGTCATGTGTTGAGTTCAGCTCCTGAATATCTTTGTTTGTTATTTTCTGTTTCTGTGATTTCTCTAATACTCTCTGTGGGATGTTGAAGTTTCCTACTATTACTGTATGGAAAATCTAAGTCTCTTTATAGTTTCTTAAGATCTTCCTTCATGAATCCTTATGAATCTTCCCTTAGGAATCTTCCTTATGATCTTCCTTTATGCTCCTGTGTTGGGTGCATATATATTTAGGGTTTTTAGGTCTTCTTATTGAATTGAACCATTTACCAATATGTAATGCCCATCCTTGTCTTTTTTGATCTTTATTGGTTTAAAATCTGTTTTGTCTAAAATTAGGATAGCAACTCCTGTTTTTTCCTGTTTTCCATTTGCTTGGTAGATTTTTTTTCTCTGTCTTTTTACTTTCAGCCTATGGGGTGTCACTGTATGTGAGATAAGTCTCTTGAAGCCAGTGTACCATTGGGTGTTGCTTCTTTATCAAGCTTGCCACTGTGTACCTTTTATTTGGGGCATTTAGCCAATTCACATTCAAGGTTAATACTGATATGTGTGGATTTGATCTTGTCATTTTGTTGTTAGCTAGATATGCAGACTTGTGTGTGGTTGCTTTATAGTGTCAATGGTCTATGTACTTAAGTGTGTTTTTGTACTGGACAGTAACAGTCTTTCCTTTTCATATTTAGCTCTCCTTCAGGACCTCTTGTAAGGCAGGTCTGGTGATAACAAATTCCCTCAGTATTTGCTTGTCTAAAAAGGATCTTATTTCTCCTTTGTTGATGAAGTTTACTTTGACTGGACATTAAATTCTGGGTTGGAAATTCTTTTCTTTAAGAATGCTGAATATAGGCTCCAATCCCTTCTGGCTGGTAGGGTTTCTGCTGAAAGGTCCGCTGTTAGCCTGATGGGGCTCCCTTTGTAGGTGACCTGTCCCTTCTCTCTAGCTGCCTTTAACATTTTTTCTTTCTTTTCAACCTTGGTAAATCTGAAGACTATGTTTCCAGCACCCCCTGCTCATCACCAGACACGGCCTTGGGGATGGTTTTCTTGTGTAGTAACTTGTAGAGGTTCTCGGTACTTCCTGAATTTGAATATTGGGCTCTCCAAAGAGGTTGGGGAAATTTTCATAGATAACATCCTGGAATGTGTCTTCCAAGTTGCTTGCTTGCTCCCTCTCTTTCAGGGATACCACTGAGTCATAGATTTGGTCCCTTTGCATAATCCCATATTTCTCAGAGGCTTTCTTTCTTTTTTTTTTTTTTTTTCCTGACTGAGTTAGTTGGGAGAACCCGTCTTCTACCTCTGAGATTCCTTCCCAGCTTGGTGTATTCTGCAGTTAATACTTGTGACTGCATTATGACATTCTTGTAGTGTGTTTTTCAGCTCTGTCTGATCAGTTTGGTTCTTTCTTATAATGGCCATTTTATCTATCAGCTGCTGTAGCATTTTATTATACTCCTTAGATTCACTGGATTGGGCTTTGACTTTCTCCTGAAAATTAATGTTCTTCATTCCTATCCCTATTCTAAATTCTATTTGTTATTTCAGACATTTCAGGCTGGTTAACAACCCTTGCTGGGGAACTAGTGTCATGGTTTGGAAGAAAGAAGACATTCTGGCTTTTTGAGCTGCCAGGGTTCTTGCACTGGTTCTTTCTCATCTGTGTGGAATGATTTTCCTTTAATTGTCGTTTAATTTGAATACAGTCAGTTGACTTATTTTCTGGATGTTTTCAGAAAAGACTGAGCCTTAGCTCAGGGCCTTTATTTTTAGCTGAGTTCTTGTCCTTGGTTTCACAGGGTAGGTATATTAGCAAAGTATTTTTGATGTTGAAATTTGGGCTATGATCCAGTAGATGGCACTTAAGTATAATGACCAGTAGGTAGGCTCTTGCTCAGCCACGTAGCTCCTCTGTATTTCCTCACATTTGCACCTGTACTCCCTCCCAGTGTTCAGAAGGTGTGGGCTCCTCTCCCACTTGAGTGCTGACTGCAGATATTGGCTTAACACACCTTGGCTGCACACCGTAGCCCTGGAGAGAGCTCAGGCTTTATGCTCCTTCCCCAGCTTGGAGGCAACAGGGGAAGGGACCTTGGCAGTGGTTATGGCAGAGGGCCTTTCACTTGTCTTTTGAGACTCCACCCCAGAGAAATGCAGAGTCACTTCCAATCAGTGTGATCGACCTTGAGTGGGGTGGCTGTGTTGTGGGCCCAATCCAATAGGCCCTGTCTTGTGATGAGCAGGGGGTGCTGGAAACTCCCGGGGGAGACTGAGTGGTCTCTTCTCCTTAGGGCAGCTGTGGCTTGCTGGAGGTGTGGTTAAAGCACTCAGGGTCTTTGCCTCTTCCTCATTTCAAGGACAGCAAGGGAAGTACCACTGTAGTGGCAGTGGAAGAGGGGTTTTCGGTTGCCTCTGGGAGTTAAACGCAGAGCTGATGGTACCAGGAATGTTCAGCCAGGGGGTGGGATGGCTGCATTGCTGGCCCAAGCTGGGAGATCTTCTTGGTGAAGGGTGGAGGCTTTTCTCTATATGTCAACTGTGGCATGCTGGAAGCAGAAGTGAAGCCCTCAGGCTCTTTATTTCTTCTCCATTTCGAGGGCAGCAGGAGCAGAACCTCTGACATGGCAGTGGCAGAAGGGCTGTCATTTGCCTCTGGGAGCCCCTTTTCAGGGAAGCACAGAGACACTAGCAGTGGGAATGCTCAGCTGGGTGTAGGGCAGCTGTTCTGTGTTCCCAAGACAGGGGCCCTGCCTGGTGAAAAGTGGAAGGTGAGGTCTTACAGGGAAGAAAGACTGGATCCTCTTCATATGGTGACTGTGATGTGCTAGAGGTTCCAGCCCTTTGTTCCTTCCCCATCCTGAGGGCAGTAAGGGCAATATCATTGCAGCTGCAATGGAAGAGGGGCTATGGGCTGTTTCTGGGATTTTCTCCTCAGAGAATCACAGAGCCGCCACTGGCTGAAGTGTTTGGGTGGGGACAGGGCGGTTGTGCTGGAGGCCCAGGTCTAGAGGCACTGCCCAGTGAAGAGTAGCAGAGGTGGAGATCTGTGTGGAGAACAGTCCGGCTACTTGTAAATATGGCTGCAGTGTGGTGCAGCACAAGGAGGGGGTTGGGGGTTGGGGCGGTCCTGTATCACACCCCAGCCAGTACACTCTCTCCTGAGGTCAACAGGAGTCATGGCTTTAGAGCAGCAAAAATGGCGTCCTGCCCCTCCCTCTGGGAGCTCTGCCTTGGGGAATTGCAGAGCTGCTACTGCCCTGAGAACCCAGGAGAGGAGTGGCTGGGGTGCCAGGTTGGGAGACACTGCCCAGTGAGGAGTAGTGGGGTTGGGGACTCATGTGGAAAAACTGTCTGGATGCTTTTCCTTGAGATAGCTACACTGCTGAGCATCTGCGTTAGTTCATAATCACTGCACACCCTCCAGATCTTGAGGGTAACAGAAGAGAAGGTTGTGGAATAGCAAAAATGGCAGCCTGCCTCACCCCCTGGGAGTTCCATCCCATGGAACTGTAGAGCTGCTCTCGGCCAGAACTCAGGCTGGGGTAGGGTGGCCTCACTAGCATCCCAGGCCAGTGGGCCTTATCCTGAAAGATGCAGTGGAGGCAAGGCCTGCAGTCCATCACTGCTCAGCCCCTGGATTTGGCCCCTTTCCTGGGTGCATGCTAGGAAGCCCAGCCTCCTGTGTTGCCAGGGCTGCAGCCACTGGTGCCAAGGTGCCAGGGGATCCAGTGCTCCCAGGACTCTGCATGTGCCTGAGCAGCAGCTTTGCCCAAACTCCATGTAGCCCTCTGTGTGGGTCTGGAGGCCTCAGTAGAGGGAGTTCACAAGGGATCTCCTGAGCCCAGAGATGTAAATGTCCATGGCAGTAGTGTGGGTCCCTGGGGACTCTGACTCATTCACCATTTCTCCACGTCGGGGGACATCCCCTGTCTCTGTACCATCCTCAGGTGGGCAGTTGTCCTGTATGGCTATTTGTTTTCCATGAGTCACATTATTTCCTTGATAAATCTCAATGTGTCCACCTGGATGTTCCAGTTTAAGAGCTAATATTTACTTGCTGCTCTTTCTCCTCTCCTTGAGAGAGGTGCACATTAGCTGCTTCTAGTCAGCCATATTGGCCCTATGATAACAATCTTAAAATAACTACTGACTTCTGTGATAGATGCCGATGTTTCTTCAGCAGATATTTGTCTCCTGGTTAACATGTGGTCAGTTATATCACTACCATTCCACTAACATTTTATGTAAGTTACATGTTCTAATGTTCTTGAGAAACAGAAACTCAGTATTTAATTTGCCATTAAGCATACACTTTCCTTTAATCATTTATGCTGAAAAGACTCATAGAAAAATTACATGTGTTAATAGTAAGAAGATTAATAAGCAGTTGAAATTTTACACCATGGCAAAAAAAACATGTAGAAAGAGTGTCAGAACACTCTTCAGTACTCTACAGCAGGACGGCTTAAGATTTTGTAGCCCAGGTGGCAAGGTGTGTCACAAATTTAGAGAAGGCTACTCTTCTGTCTCTTCCTGTCCTAGCACTGCTCTGTCACCTTGAAGATTTGTGGGATTGGGTAAGAATACCCTTAGTATTGATGCTGGCATTCCTGTGTCAGAAATCTATCAGAAATGACACATGTAAAGCTTCATGTAGCAGTTTTATAAATAAAAATAGCAAATAGTTTTTGAGTGTTTACTGTTTCAGGTAAAGTATATACCTTCTTTGACACTGATCTGTTAACTGAAAATAATAAAAACAGTTTCCCTACCTGTGGTTTTACTAATAATAGTAATAGTAATAATAATAAGCATATATTGAGTATGCATCAGACATTTTAAGTACATTAGTTTATTTAATTTCCTTCATTATTTTCATTGCCCTTTCTTCCTTCAGTTTCTGTTCCAACAACAATAAATTTCCTCTTCCTCTTATAAAAACTTTCCACTGTGTATACACCACAATAAGCAGTTTACCTCCCTTTGTTCTGAAGCAGATGGCATCTTTTCCCTGCACAGCCCCGTTTAAAGATTTGGAACCTGAGGCATAGGAAGATTAAATTACTTGTTTATCTTATGTGGTTAGGGAAGAGTAAGGATTATTTTACCCCAAGAGACAGGCTTCAGAGCCCACATGCTCAATTACTTAGCTAGACTCGTTCTTGACCTTAAGTGTCAATAATTGGAAGTTCCAATCAATGAAAATTGGAGTAAATAGGATAGGAAAATCAGTGGTCACCAAAGCTTCAAGACTAATTTTAAGCCTCCTGTGAGAATAATTTTGTGGGTTTTCAAAAATAATTGGAGGATACTTTGAAGAAATGTTGTTTCCTGATTGAAAAATCCTTTGTAATTTGAATATGAGTGTAAAGGGAATTTCATTGGTATCTACAGGTTGGAGAGGTCTGGGTTGGGCTGTATGGAAATTAATGGGTTTGGATAAGATGATTCCTAAATTTCCCATGTGAGCTAATTACCATTCTGTTTTTAAGACCTGTTAACATGGCACCACAAACATTGCATTTTAGTATTTCTGTTTGATTGATGGAAATAAAAGAACAGGTGATGTCCTAAAACCTGTATTCTATTTTGTTTCTAGTAGAAAATGACTTTCTAAAAGGGGCTTCATTTTTGATGATCCTCTTTTTGCATTCTGCTTCTCCAGGCTGAGAAGAAGAGAATTTGTCACACAATATCATGTGGTGCATATTTAAACATAAAGCCAGACTGTGGAGAATATGCCATGTGTTCCTGCTAATGTGGAAAATTAGGTTCATCAGGAAAAAAATCAAACTGCTCACTGGGCACTCAGCATACTAACCAGGTTGTAACCTTTTGTTCCAGTTGGTCCAGACTTCTGTGCTGGGAACCAAACAGTAATACTGGGGAAAGTACTGTTAAGCTGCATTACACTCCTAATGATACAGGGTAGAGCTTTGCTAACCTAAGGCAATTTTAGGAGTTTGAGCAGGCTTTAATGCTCTAAGCATTATGGGACAAAGAAAAACTGAATCACAGTTTTTTAATAAGATACTATAATATAGAGAAAATGCACTGTACGCCTATCAAAACCCAGCCCCTCCAAATGTGCTCAAGATCCTTTTTCTTCACTTCTCAAATATTTTGCTTTTCAATGATGCCTTCTCTCTCTGTGGCATTAGCAACCTCTCACTTACTACTGGCTCATTCACATAAGTGCACTGATATGCCCTATAAACGTAACAAAATGAGTACTTTTCTCTTGACCCTACTTCCTCCTTCAGCTGTCATTCTATTTATCTGCTTTCTTTAATGACAAAATTTAATGACAAAATGGTATATGTGGTCTCCATTTTCTCGGAATCAGTTTGCCTTGTTTTTTATTATGAAATATTTTAGGTGCACAGAAACCTATAGGGAGTAGTATAGCATACATAACTATACATCCACTCTGCAGCTTATCAAGGCTTAATATTGGACATTTGCTCCTTTTTAAAAGAGATGAAACCTAAGAGGTAGATTTGAAGTCTGTGTATTACTCTCTGATTCTATTCCATCCTTCATTTAAAAAAAAAAAACAAACAAAAATCAACTATTACTGTGGTTTAGTATTAGTCTGCTCATGTTTTCCCCCTTATTTTTAGTACACATATATGTAGACATAATGTGTGTGTGGGGATAGGTATGTGTACACACACACACACACACACACACACACACACACAAAATAATTAACCATTGTTGCATGGTAGGAAAAGTCTCTATACCTTATTTCCTTGTTTAAAATCATTTTGACATTCTTGTATTATTATTATTACTGTTATTGCTTTTTCTCTAGTCTTTCAGATAGATTTTAGAATCAGCTTGCAAAGTTTCATCAAAAATCAGTTGGGATTTAGATTGAATATACACTGCAATTACTGATTTACTTGGCAATAATTAGCATCATTAGCAACTGGAGTGTTTCTATTCATGAACATGGCAGATTTCTATACATATTTGCATATCAATTTATGTCGTTTACTGAAGTTTTATAATTTATGCCACAAATATCTTGAATCTTTTAAAAGTATTTATTCCTAAGTATGTTATAGCATTTGTTGCAATAGTCAATTGCTCCTTGTAAAAAACTACATTTTATGATAATATTGGGGCTCAGAATACAATACTCTAAAGTATAGCACCTTGGTATGCTGAAGACTGAACTGAAGGGGATTGGAAGGGCCTCAGAAGCAAGGTCTCTCTAACCTTCTCCTCTCTGATCTTCTGCCCTCCTGTCTCCTGATCCTTTTTTTTCTCCAAAGCTAGTCATAGTTATCAAAATTCCTCATCCCATGGCAGGTCATAGAAACTAGAACTCCTCTTTGCTAAAGCAAGCCCTAAAACCTAGAAGGTTACTCTCTTCTTTCTTCCTTAAAGACTCTAGTTCCAGAGACAGGGTTCTTGCCCCATACCTAGGAGGAACAAATTCTACACAGAGAGGCCAAGAAGAATCTGAACAGAAAAGCCTTGCTGGATCCCTTGGTCCTCTGTCTGTTACCATTAGATCATACCATTTGTCCAGTCACATTTCTGCATGGCTGTCTGTTCTTCATTAAACCTTATTATAAAAATAGACAGTATTCCCTGGGTTTTGGGGTCTTTGATTCTGAAGGCTCCTGCATCACATAAAACTTTGTTAAATAAATTTGTTATGTTTTTCTCTTATTTTCCTGTCTTTTGTTATAGGAATGTTGTCAGTGACTCTTGTGATGGGTAATAGAAAACGCATTATACCTTTTTCACCCCTAAAATTGCTTATTAATGTTATATGGGAATTCATTGATTTTTATTTTTAAATAAACTTTATACTTTGAAAAGTTTTAGTTTTATAGAAAAGTCATAACGATAATATGGAGTTCCCATATATCCCACACACAGTTGCCCCATTGTTGACATGTTACATTAGAATAGTACATGTGTTATAACTTGTGAAACTACATTGATATATTATTATTCACTAAAGTTCATACTTTATTCAAATCTGATTTATTATTACCTAATATCGTTTTTTTTCCATTTGAGGATCCAATTCAAGATAGCACATTACATTTAGTCATCATGTCTCCTTGGCCTCCACTTAGCTATGACAGCTTCTTATACTTTTCTTATTTTTGATGGCCTTGGTAGCTTTGAGAATTACTGGTCAGGTATTTTGTAGGATGTCGCTGAATTAGGAGATATTATATGAAGTTTTTCTCATGATTAGAATAGTGTTATGGGTTCTAGAAAGGAAGACCATAAAGATAAAATGCCATTTGCATCAAATAATATCAGGGGTATATAGTATCAACCTGACTTATCACTGATGATGATGATATTGAATACCTGGCTGAGGCAATGTTAGGTTTCTGTACTCTAATATTACATCACCCCTCTCCTCATTTATTATCTAATTATTTACTTATATCAGTATGAACTCATAGACATTGATTTTATTATTCAGTATATAATGAACACCACTGTATTTTACTATTCAAATTTTTCCAGTTTTAACCATTGGAAGCTTTCTCAGCTGGGTCTTGTGTTCATTTGATATACTCCCATCATTTTGGATTTTTTTTTTTTATCACTTCCTTACTTTCTGATACTACAAGGTGCTCTAAACTCATATATTTCTTGATCCAGTGCTTCCATGAAAAACAACTTCCACTCATTTTCAAAGTTACCTAAGTCAATAGTTGTTGTGATAAGGGAGGAGACCACCCCCATATTGCCTTATGCCCAATTTCTGCCTCCAAAGAAAGAAAAAGTAAAAACTAAAAGGCAGAAATGAAATCCACAAGCAGACAGCCTGGCACAACACCCTGGGACTGGTAGTTAAAGATCGACCCCTGACCTAATCAGCTATGTTATGTATAGATTACACACATTGTATAGAAAAGCACTGTGAAAATCCCTATCCTGTTTTGTTCCAATCTAATTACCAGTGCATGCAGCCCCCAGTCACGTACCCCCTGCTTGCTCAATTGATCATGACTCTCTCACGTGCACCCCCTTATAGTTGCGAGCCCTTAAAGGGGACAGGAATTGCTCACTCGGAGAGCTCGGCTCTTGAGACAGGAGTCTTGCAGATACCCCCGGCCGAATAAACCCCTTCCTTCTTTAACTTAGTGTCTGAGGAGTTTTGTCTGCAGCTCATCCTGCTACAGTGAGGTTGTTTAATACATCTGGAACACAATAAGACTGTTTTGTCAAATTCTGCATTCTATCCTGGTATCTCCTAGACCTCATAAATAATTTTCAACATTTGTATACATTAAGGTTGACTCTGTTCTATAAAGCTTAATAAATTTTGATAAACGCATATTGTCATGTGTTGACCATTATAGTATCATGCAGAATAATTTTACTACCTTGAAAAGTTCCTCATGCTCCACCTATACAACTTTCCAACCTTCCCTGAGCTGCCAACCACTGTTGTTTTTACTGTCTCTAAAATTTTGCCTTTCCCAGTATGTCATATAATTGGAATTATCCAGTTAATATCCTTTTTCAGCTGGTTCTTTCATGTAGCAATATTCATTTAAGATTCATGTATGTCTTTTTATGGCTTGATGGTTCATCTCTTTTTATTATTATGTAACATTTCATTGTATAAATGTAAAACAGTATGTTTCTCCATTCATCTACTGAAGGACAACTTGCTTGCTTCTAGTTTTGGCGATTATGAATAAATCTGCTATAAACACTGACATTTTTGTGTGAACATGTTTTCAACTCATGTGGGTAGACAAAGAAGCACTATTGCTAGATCATATGGTAAGGGTATGTTTAATTTTATAAGAAAGTGATAAACTGTTTTCTAAAGTGACTACCAATTTGGATTCCCTTCAGCAATGAATGAGAGTTGCTGTTGCTCCATATCTTTGTCAGCATTTGGTGTTATCGATGTGTTGGATTGTAACTGTTCTTTCTTTTTAAATTGATTTTGTGCACAGAAATTCTGTTTAACTCTTTTAATAGTTGTGATAGTTTGCATTCCAATTTTTCTTTATTTCCTATATAAATAATTATATAACTGTATATAGACTGACAGTGGATGATGTTAGTTTTTCTTTTTCCTTTTGGTCCTTATAAGTTTAATTTTTGTTTTATTATTGAACTTTCTAGTACTTCCATTTCAGTGGTGAATAGAAGTAGTGATAGTAAACATCTTTTAAACTAAGGGTGTTTATTTTATTTTATTTTTTATTTTTTTCTTATTATTATACTTTAAGTTCTAGGGTACATTTGCACAATGTGCAGGTTTGTTACATATGTATACATGTGCCATTTTGGTGTGCTGCACCCATTAACTCGTCATTTACATTAGGTATATTGCCTAATGCTATCCCTCCCCCCTCTACCCTCCCCACAATAGGCTCCGGTGTGTGATGTTCCCCTTCCTGTGTCCAAGTGATCTCATTGTTCAATTCCCACCTATGAGTGAGAACATGCGGTATTTGGTTTTCTGTTCTTGCAATAGTTTGCTGAGAATGATGGTTTCCAGCTGCATCCACATCCCTACAACGGACACAAACTCATTCCTTTTTTATGGCTGCATAGTATTCCATGGTGTATATGTGCCACATTTTCTTCATCCAGTCTGTCATTGATGGACATTTGGGTTGATTCCCAGTCGTTGCTATTGTGAATAGTGCCGCAATAAACATACGTGTGCATGTGTCTTTATAGCAGCATGATTTATAATCCTTTGGGTATATCCCCAGTAATGGGATGGCTGGGTCAAATGGTATTTCTAGTTCTAGATCCTTGAGGAATCGCCACACTGTTTTCCACAATGGTTGAAGTAGTTTACAGTCCCACCAACAGTGTAAAAGTGTTCCTATTTCTCCACATCCTCTCCAGCACCTGTTGTTTCCTGATTTAAGGGTGGTTTTTAATGTTTAACAATTAGATATCATGTTTGTTGTGAGATCCTTATTGATACACTTTATTGGGTTAAAAAGTTTCCTCAATCTGTGGTTTGGTGAGTTATTTTAATAATGAAAAGATGTTTAATCAATTATTTGAATCTATTGGAACTGTCATATAATTTTCTCCTTTAATCTGTTGATGTAGTAATTACAGGTAGTTTGTTTTCTAATGGTAAACTATTCTTGAATGTCCAATAGAAATTCAATTTAACCATAAACCACTTTTTAAATACACTGCTGATCAGCTAATATCATATTTAGAACTATTATTACATCTATGTTTATAAAAGTGCTTGGCCTTAAATGTGCTTTTCTCTTACTACCCTTGTTAGATTTTGATATAAACTATATATCATCCTTACAAAAGTTTATGTGATGCTTTGCTATTTTGTCTATACTTCAAACTTTTGTATAAGATTTATACTTTCTCTTCTTTAAATATATAACACACCTATTAATATGTCTGGTAATAGTGGAGAAATATTTCTGGGCAGATTTTTAATTTATTGATTCAATTTCTTTAATGCTTACTTGAATAGTTGGAGTTTGAAAGAAAGCATTAAAACTATTTTTGAAATTTACATTTTCTAAGAAATGTCCTTTCAATCTAAATTTTCAAATTTAGTAACATAAAGGTTTTCATAATTCTCTATTATATGTAATCTGAAATCTATATATGCCTGCTACCTTTTTATGTCTAGTATTATTTGTACACTAAATTTTGACAATGCTTTGTCTATTTTATTATCTTTTCAAAGGACTAGCTTTTAGTTTTATTAATTCTGTGTTTTTTGTTTAATATTTTAAAAGTACCTGCAATATTTATCTTTTTTATGTTTACTTTTACCAACTTTAGTTTACTCTGTTGTCCCTTCTCTAACTTCTCGAGGTAGACACTGTAACAGAGAAAGCTAACTTTCCACCAAATATTTGAACTCTCATAGTGTGGACTTGCTGACATGTCCAACTAAGGACAACATTAACCTGTCACTCATATGCATAGTTTCCACCAATGTAATGTTGGAAGAATTGATGAGTTTAACTTTTGGTCCAAGTAGGTTAATTATCAGATGCAGGGTCCACTGTACACTTTCCTTTTGTGTGCTTTCAATAGCAATTTTTTGACACCAACTGGCTGTTCTACAATTCAATTTAATTTTGACACTCAATAACCAGAGTTAGTGCAGATCACCCATGTTAAGGGGAAGGTCTTTCAACTCTGACGCTAGCTACCCAGAGTTAATGTAGATCCCACAGGTTAAGCGGTCCCACAAGACTGTTTCCACTTCAGACTCCACCTGTAAATTCCAGGTTCCCAGGTTACCTGCACTTCTGTCTCACTTGGCTAAAAATTCATTGGGTCACACCACTCCCTTTCATGTTTGATAATTTGCTAGAATGACTCGCAGAACTCAGGAAAGTGCTACGTTTACAATTGTTGGCTTATTATAAAGAATACAAACAAATGACTCAGTGAAGAGGTTGTAGGATGAGATATACAAGAGTCCAGAACATAGGAGCTTCTGTTTCTGTGGAGTCCTCCCGTTAGGTGTGTGCCCTCCCATTATTACATTGATATGTTCACCAACAAGAAAACTCTTTGTGCCTCATTATTCAGAGTTTTCCTAGTCCCTCTCCCATCCTCAGAGGCTGAGGGTGGAGCTGAAAGTTTCAACCTTTTAATCACATGGTTTTTTCCTCTGGCAGTCAGCGGCCATCCTGATGCCATCCAGTGCTCCCCAGCATGAGTCTGCTCATTAGCATTAACTTAGGTATCAAAAGCAACTTCTATGAATAACAATAGACCCTCTTGTCCTTCAGGAAATTCCAAGGATTTTAGGAGTTCTATGTGAGGAACCTAGGACAAAAATAAAATACATTTTTGGAATACCTTACTTTGTCTACAGGCTGAATGAACATTGAAATTACTATGCTAACATTTCAAGGTGGTGAAACCACAGGGTGGAATTAGCTGAGATCCAGAGTCATCTCCTTGAGGACAGCTGTCTAAATTGATTACATGGTCATATAAGTGAGAAATAAAACCTTATTTTGTCAAGGAACTTTGATGTGAGCACTGTGACAGCACATTATTTTTTCTGCCTTTTTTGTCTAAAAAGAAAAAGTTTGACTAAATTGAAGAATCTAAAGACAGAATTTGGGGTAAACATGTAACCATAATAGGTTCACTGACTGATGCATGTGGCAAGTCAATATGCTGAGACACTGGGTTATAGCATAGAAAAAGATTTAACCACAGGGTCACAGAACAAGGAGATGGGAGGGAACGTCAAATCAATCTCCCCGAGGAGTTTGGGGCTAGGGCTCTTAAAGGTTTTGAAATGGGTGCAAATGTGGATATTGTTGATTGGTCAAGAGTGCGGGTGAAGTCATGGGACAGGGAGATGAAGAAACTATATTTTTTTCCAATTCCTTTCCTTTGTAAGAGTCTTCTAGCTGGTTGGCATTAGCTGTTTCACTGATATTCTGAATCTGAAAAATAATTTAAATTCTTAAACAAAAGCATTGTTATTCTAATGTCAGAAATCCTGTCTATAGGAACAATGTGGATGCATATATTCAGTATCTAGTGACTTTTGGTTATAAGGAAGTCCTGATTAATGCTTAATTATAACTATATTTCTGTCCAGAATTATTGCTTACCCTTTGAGGATGGCTTCAAATGCAGCAAAAAGAAAGCAAGGAGGGAAACCCAAGAAAATGGAGAGCCACAGAGGAAAATGCCTACAGTTTGCATAAAATAAGCATTATAAATGCATATGTTTCTAAAAACAGCCTCCAAATATACAAGGCACAATTGACAAAATTATTAGCTGGTGTGTGGTGGCATGCACCTGTAGTGCCAGCTACTCAGGAGGCTGAGGCTGGAGGATCTCTTGAATCCAGGAATTTGAGGCTGCGGTGAGCCAATTGTGCCAGTGCACTCTGGCCCAGGCAACAGAGCAAAACCCTATCCCCAGAGAAAAAAATTGACAAAATTAAAGGAGACATAGACAAATCTTCAAACTCTGTTGGATATTTAAAAACCTCTCTTTAGTTGACATAAGTAGTCCAAAGGTGAATAAAGCCATGGAAGAACTAAAAACACTGTAAACTATCTTGACCTAATTAATATTTATACATTACACCCTAAAACTGAAGGACACATTCTTTACAAGTACATATGGCGTGTTCCTCAATATAGACAATATGACTGGCTATTAAACAAGTTGTAATACATTTTTAAGGTTTGAAACCATACAGAATGTAATGTAATTTAACATGATGGAATTACATTAGAAATTTATAACAATATGAAATCCAGAAAATCTCAAATGTTTGAAAATTAACTCACATACCTCTAAGCATTTCATGGGTCAAAGAATTGTTATAATGTTCTTTCCATTTTAATTCAGTTATAAACTTTTCTAATATCTATTATCACATAGTTTTGGGTCCTGGAGATGTTTAGAAGTAGTTTCTAAAAGTTCCAAATAGGCAAGCTTAATTTTTTAGGTATCTTTTTGCCCTTGTGATATGGTTTGGCTGTGTGTCCCCACTCAAGTCTCATCTCCAATTGTAATCACCATAATCCCCATGTGTCGAGGGTGGGACCTGGTGGGAGGTGATTGCAGCATGTGGTCTGTTGCCCCCATGCTATTCTCGTGATAGTGAGTGAGTTCTCACTATCTCATCTGATGGTTTTACAAGCGTCTGGCATTTCCTCTGCTTGCACTTCTCTCTCCTGCTGCCAGGTGAAGAAGGTTCTTGCTTCCACTTCGCCTTCTGCCATGATTGTAAGTTTCCCGAGGCTTTCCCAGCCATGCAGAACTGTGAGTCAATTTAACCTCTTTTCTTTATAAATTACCCAGTTTCAGGCAGTTCTTTATAGCAGTGTGAGAAAGGACCAATACAGTTAATTGGTACAGAGTTAGTGAGGCACTGCTATAAAGATACTTGAAAATGTGGCAGAAACTTTGGAACTGTGTAACAGTTAGAGGTGGAAACAGTTCAGAGATCTCAGAAGAAGAGAGGAAGATGTGGGAAAGTTTGAAACTTCCCAGAAAGTTGTTGAATAGTTTTGACCAAAATGCTGATAGTGATGTGGACAATAAAGTCCAGGCTGAGGTGGTCTCACATGGGGAAGAGGAACATATTTCTAGTTCTAGGTCCTTGAGGAATTGCCACACTGTCTTCCACAATGGTTGAACTAGTTTACAGTCCCACCAACAGTGTAAAAGTATTCCTATTTCTCCACATTCTTCTACATTTCTTTCAATCTTGCTCTCACCTGTGTTTCAGGGTGTCTCTTTGGGACAGCATTAAGCTAGACTTTTTTTTAGACCAATCCGCCAATGGGTTAACTGCTGAATTAGGTCCATTTATATGTGACTTGATTACCGATAAATTTTGATTCAGTTCTATATCTTCCTATAGACCTTGTATTTTTTTGCCTCTCTTTCCCTGATCTCTCTTTTATTCATTATGTTCTTCCTCTTTCCTTGTGTTTCCTACTAATTTGGAAGTTATGCATTCTGTTTCTGATAGTGATATCGAGGGCACTCAACTACCTGTAAGTTTCCTCCCCAAAATAAAATATATAACAATAATCTTTCTCTCTTCTTATATGTTATTCTTTAGTACTTTTATCTCTACCTCATTTAATACCTACATATTTGTATCTATTATTTTTCAAATTATTGTTTTATATAAGGAATACTTATTTAGACATGTTTGTGTGTGAAGTTTCTTCCTATATTATATGTCTTCCTTATAAAAAGCTTATACACAGCAAAAGGAATAATCAGCAGAGTAAATGTGCAACACACGGAGTGGGAGAAAGCATTCACAAACTATGCATCCAACAAAGGAATAGTATTCAGGATCTGCAAGGAACTCAAATCAGCAAGAAAAAAAACAATCCCATTAAAAAGTGGGCAAAGGACACTTTCTGCCTTTCTGAAGTATACATTTTAACAATTTTTTTTTTTTTTTAGTAAGAAATTATTGGTGATAAACCCTTCCAGTCTTTTACTGGGATTGCATTTAATTCTTACACTAGACTGCTAATTTAAATGAGTCTAGAATTATATATTAATATTCATTTACCATCATCAGCCCCATTGCTTTAGTTTATTCAGGTCTCTGTTCAAATTTCACCTTATCAGTGAGACCTTCCCTAACCACTTTATTTAAATAGCATGTTTCCACCACACCCCACAGTGTTTTCGGTCTCCTAAATTGGCCCTTATTACCATCAGCATCTTTTGTATTTCTTAATTCTTTATTGTCTATCTTTTCCCACTAGCATGTAATATTCATGCACAACTGTACTTTGCTTTGTTTACTCCTACATTCCTAAAAACCAAGAATAGTGCTGGGCACATAGTAGGAAGTCTATACACAGTTGTTGAATGAATGACTGAGTTCTACTTGTGCGATTAAGTCTACTATCAGTCCAACTTTCATTCTTTTTCTTTCTGGTTGCTTTTTAAATCTCTGTCTTTGGTGTTTTGCATTTTAGTTATGATTTGCCTCTAACACACAGCTTTCCTATAGCTCTTTACTCTCCTATAACTTTCTTTCTTTCTTTCTTTTCTTTCTTTTTCTTTCTTTCTCTTTCTTTCTTTTCTTTTCTTTCCTTCTTTCTCTCTCCCCCTCCCTCCCTCTTTTTTGTTTTTCTTTTTCTTTCTTTCTTTCTTTCTTTCTTTCTTTCTTTCTTTCTTTTTTCTTTCTTTTCTTTCTTTCTTTCCTTCTTTCTTTCTTTCTTTCTTTCTTTCTTCTTTCTTCTTTTTCTTTCCTTCTTTCTCTCCCTCCCTCTCTTTCTTTCTTTTTCTTTCTTCTTTCTTTTCTTTTCTTTCTTTCCTTCTTTCTTTCTTTCTCTCTCTCTCCCTCCCTCTTTCTCTTTCTTTCTTTCTTTCTTTCTTTCTTTTCTTTCTTTCTTTCTTTCTTTCTTTTCTTTCTTTCTTCTTTCTCTCTCTCCCTCCCTCCCTCTTTCTCTTTTTTTCTTTCTTTCTTTCCTTTCTTTCTTTCCTTTTCTTTCTTTCCTTATTTCTCTCTCTCTCCCCTCCCTCCCTCCCTCTTTTTTCTTTTTCTTTCTTTCTTTCTTCTTTCTTTTTCTTTCCTTCTTTCTCTCTCTCCCTCCCTCTCTTTCTTTTTCTTTCTTCTTTCCTTTTCTTTCTTTCTTTCCTTCTTTCTTTCTCTCTCTCTCCCTCCCTCCCTCTTTCTCTCTCTCTTTCTTTTTCTTTCTTCTCTCTCTCCCTCTCTATCTCTCTCTCTCTTTCTTTCTTTCTTTTCTTGGACTTTATGACTCCTGAATATGAGCATACCTATCTTATTGAGTTCTGGAAATATCTCACTAATCCTATAAGATGTACACTGGATCTAATAATTCAGTTCTTGGTGTCACTTAATGCCTTTTTAATACATTCTATTAACTTATCTCTGTAATGAATTTTGGCAATTACCTAAGAATGGAATGTTTTCCGTTCCCTGAATTCTCTGTGTCTAATCTGTTGCTTGCACAATCTATATTTGTGCTCTAATCATTGTGTACTTTTTCATTTTAGAAAATTTAATTATTTAGTTTTAAGATGTCCCACTTTTACATAGTGGTGTCTTTTTTATTACATTTTTATTTATATTTTCTTAATTCTTTAAAGAATACTTTTTTGTGATTTCTATAATATTGTTCTTGAGAGTCTGATTCTGCTGTTTGTTATGTCATGTGACTCTTCATGATGGATGATTTTCTTATTCATTATATAATTTTTCATTCTAATCTCATATCTAGTAGGCAGTTTTCTGTGATAACGCTTTGTTAAATGAATTGAGAGTGTGATCCCAGAGTGTTTTTGTTTGTGTGTCTTGCAAGTGTCCTATAGTTATCATGGGGCATAGGTTGTACTAATATTCCAACTTAGGAATTCTTGTGTCATCTATATAATATATATTTTGACCTCCAAACCACATGTGTAGGCCCAAAGACCAACAAGCTTCCTTCTTGTTTTCTTCTGATATTGAGTGGATTTTCCCTCTTTCACCCTTTCACTGAGGTTATGACCTTTGATATTTACAATCAGAGCCTCCTAAACTTTTGACATCATGTTGCACTTAGAAAATTAAAACATTTCTAAGGTACACTAAGGTAAGTCCCACTACACTCTGGTTAAGAAACTCTGTTCTCAGTTCATACAGGAGTCTCTGTTCTAATTTATCACTTTATGAATGAACAAAACCTGTTTTTTTGTCATATGATGCCATTAAAACCTTCAAACTCTGGCCGGGTGCAGTGGCTCATGCCTGTAATCCCATCACTTTGAGAGGCTGAGGTGGGTGGATCATGAGGTCGAGAGATCGAGACCATCCTGGCCAACATGGTGAAGCCCTGTCTCTACTAAAAATACAAAAATTATCTGGGTGTGGTGGTGCACACCTGTAGTTCTAACTGCTTGGGGGGCTGAGGTAGGAGAATCACTTGAACCCGGGAGGTGGAGGTTGCAGTGAGCCGAGATCACACCACTGCACTCCAGCCTGGCGACAGAGCAAGACTCCGTCTCAAATAAAACAAAACAAAACAAAAAAATCCCTTCAAACTCTATTGGTATTGTAACCCACATTCCTTCTCCTCCCCACCCTCACCATCCAAGGGTGGCTGTTGTGTTATTTATGTGCTTAGATTTGTGATTGTCAATTCATTTTGTTTTGGCATTTTTGTTGTTGTTCCTTGGTCCTTTCTATTTCCTTTAAGCCCAACCATGTATGTAAAATAAGAATTTATTTGGCATTTCCAAATACTTGCAATGCAAAAGTTTTGGGTTAATCTTATTTAAAATTGATGCTACAATAAAGTAGTCCTTCTTCTTCAACCTGTTCTAATCTTGTCCCATCAATATCACTTCATTACAACTGCTTTTACAAAGCATAACAATTGGTTAGACTAGGTTATGCTGCAGTAACAAACAATTCTGAAATTTTAGGACTTGCCTACAACAAACATGTTTTTTTTGTTTTTTGTTTTTTGTTTTGCACATTACATGTTGGTTGCATGACTGCTGAGATTCTACATCATGTCCTCTTCATTCCAAGAATTAAGGGAAACACCTATCTGGAATATGGTCATTCCGGAGGTAGAAGAAAAGGAGGAGGTATATGCTTCTGCTCACACCTATGACGTGAGAATATTTAATTCCCCATGCCATAGGGAGGAGACATAGAAGGTACTGTAATGAAAAACAGCTAATATTTTGAACAACTTAATATCCCACAGTCTAAAACACTAGATTATAAATGATCTCTGTTGTTAGTTCCCATAGACACACTTTAGACCTCCTTTTTTTCAATTTATCACCATTATTTGACATAGGGCATGGCTCCCTATGTCTCAAAGCAGTTTATATACATGGCTTTGCTAAGTACCTACTTTTCTGGTTTTACTCTAGTAATCAAAGTATATGTGATATAACTGGTAGGATCTAACACTTTAAAGATGACCACATTTTAAAATTCTTTTATATTAAACAAAACATAAACTTATCTTCATCATTCTAAAAAAACACATACTCAATCCTGTCTTTTAATGTTTGATCAATGAATTGAAAATAAGCATGCTGTTATGTTAATAATATCATTCTCACTAATGCCTAACTTTTTAAAAATATATTTATTTTAGAGACATTTAGAAATGTATGTATTTGGAGATATTTATTTTAAAATGTATTTATTGATTTACCATGGGAACTGAAACTTTTCAAAGTGCTTAGCCCTACGTTAAAAGTGGTGTGAATCATCTCAATTCATCTCATTTATCCTTTTAATTTAATAACAGGCCTTATATTAACAGCATATTTGAAATCATCACTTAAAATGTTTGTTTGCTTCTGCTTCTCCAGTAAGCATAAGCTCAAGGTGAGATAAACCATTTTATTACTGTAATAAATACAGCTTTGGAAAAGTTGAAAGCACCAGGTTATGTACCTTATTTGACTAGGTATACAACATAGTTCTTTCAAAATGCATTTGTGTAAAATCATGCATCTAGGGTTTACAAGACTTATAAAATAGTATAATTTGGCATAATTTAATCATAATTTAATCACATTAATAGAAGTTGCCTTGGTCCATTTTACACTGTTTTAAAGGAATACTTGAGGCTGGGCAACTAATAAAGAGGTTTATTTAGCCCACAGTTCTGTAGGCTGTACAAGAAGCATGGCACCCATGTCTGCTTGGCTTCTGGTGAGAGCCTTTATGCTGTTCAAAACATGGCAGAAAAGGTCAAAGGAGAAGCAGGCACATGTGAAGAGGACCCAAACCCAGATGTTTCCTGGCTTTATAACAACCCACTCTCGAAAGAACTATTTCATTCCTGTAAGAACCAACCCCGTCTTGTGAGAGCAAAAACTCAGTTACTACCAAGAGAATGGCACCAAACCATTCATGTGGGATTCACCTCCATTACCCTAACACCTCCCACTTATCCCTGCTTCTCAACACCACCACACTGGGTACCAAATTTCAACATTAAATTTGGTGGGGACAAACACACCATATCCAAACCATAGCATAACCTTAATTTTTTTTAATGATGTTTTGCTAAATGAATAATTGATTGCTGAAGATGCTGACATCTCAGAGAACTTCTCTGGAATATCAACAACAAAAGACTGGTTGATATTTTAAGGCTGAAAACATTGCTTCTCAGAAAGATATGGGATAGATAGCCTTGAAATCAGATTATCACCATTACCAATTAGAACAAGTTTTATTCTCTTTCTTCTCTGTGTTCCATATCCCCAAAATAAAGGAGTGGGATTAGATGGTCTTCAAAGCCTCTTCCCGAAGCTTCTGCTTTTACTTGCTATAAATGTCTAATGACATTTATCATTACTTTTGGAAAGCTAAGTCATAGTTGGTTATGAATGGAGCCATTGTCTTTCTCAAATGATATGTCCCAGATTTCCTTTCTTTCAGTCACTCCCTGGTGGTGAAACTCCATGGGAACAGTATTATCATTGTGGTCTGAAAATGCTTTTCAATTGCCTAATTTACAACCAGTAACTTGGCTGTGGAGAAGGAAGCACTGTCTTCCTAAAGATACTAGTTTTATACATTTAAAAAACTTAAGACACAATGCATATGAAAGATAGAATAGTATCATCAGATGGGTACTAAACTGAATACCAGGGAATCTAGTTCTAGTTCTGCCACTGAACTATGTAACTCAATCAAGGCAATAACTGCCATTAAATTGGTGGAGTACATTATTTGAGAAGTCTTTATTTAGTTCTAAAATTTTACATAAAATATGTCACAATTTGCTCTCATCTTTATGTTGGCAAAGTCAAGAAAAAAAGTCAGAAAGGTTAACTTTAATGAAAGGTTTGGACACTTTCAGGCTTCTATGGCACTTACATTTCCAGCCTTCTGGGATTTTTGAGACCCTACATTTCATACATGTTTATTTCACTTAACCCTCTGACACTTTCAAACATTTTATATGTTCACTAGGAAAGACTTTTCATTTCATTTTAGAGTTTTTGGTTAATTTACATTCACTTAGATCTTGTTTTATTTTTGTTTAGACTTTATAATAAACTGTTTAGATTGCTTTTGATTAGTATAATCCATAAATTTTATCTGAATCTGGTAAGCAAGTTTAGACCAGCTGGAAACTGATTAGATTTTAACATTCTGCTTCTCTCACAGCTGCCTGTGACAGGGGCACAGCATTAATTATGATTAGTGATGAGATGAAGGTAGAGAATTGTTAGGAAAATTTCAGACATTGTGAGGATGCCTGATAGAGATATTTCTTGGTGAAGCTTGAAAATAAGAAATGTCAGGAAATGTAGTGATGAACAAATTAAGATATTATATGTCTATATATATTACATACAATAGCACCTTTAAGACCTAGATCATACTAACCACTCACATTGGATGAGAAGTTGCATATTCATATAGCAATACCTCTGCTTGCTGCAACTTCCAGGAAAGCTGTTTTTGAAATTGACTATAAACTTTAGGAAATGATTACTAGTGGATGTCATTATTTTTATTGGCAATGAAGTTGTTAATGTTGTCATGCCTGTCTATATTTAAATTTCAGGAGGTTAAATTTTAGCTGGTATTTGTTGAATTATTATTTTCTTATTTCCAACTATTCCTAAGCTATGCAAAGCTTCTCTATCTTTCAGTATTTGTAATATGCTCATATAAAAAAAGCTACAGAGGTAAAGTATACAATACATTTATGTAAACAAATAGGTTTGGCTGTCTTGCTATAGGGAAATTTGAATGTTCATAAGCATTTCATTTTTTTTTCTTTTTTTTTTTTTTTTTGAGACGGAGTCTCTCCCTGTTGCCAGGCTGGAGTGCAGTGGTGTGATCTCAGCTCACTGCAACCTCTGCCTCCCAGGTTCAAGCGATTCTCCTGCCTCAGCTTCCTGAGTAGCTGGGACTACAGGTGCCCGCCATCATGCCTGGCTAATTTTTATATTTTTAGGAGAGATGGGTTTCACCATATTGGCCAGGCTGGTCTCGAACTCCTGACCTTGTGATCCGCCTGCCTCAGCATCCGAAAGTGCTGGGATTACAGGGGCGAGCCACCACGCCCAGCCAAATATTTCACTTCTTAATAAAATCAGGAGGCAGTAGTGTATAGTAATGACTAGCTCTGATGTTGAAGTGCTTAGGTTCTAATCTTACTTTCGTTATATACTAACTATGTGACTTTCACAAATTGCCAATTTTTTTTCCTGATATCAGTTTTCCATTCTGTAAAATGAACACTCTAATGTAAGATTTAACGATTGGGGTCATTGGAAATAAATGAGTATATGAGGCAAGATGGCAGGCTGGAAGTTTCTACCAATTGTCCCCCCACAGGGAAACCAATACAACAAGTATCAATACAAAAAGGTACCCTCATAAGAACAAAAATCCCACTCTAGAATCTCAGGGTGGGAATTAAGAGCTTGAAAATCATATAGTCCAAATATCCATATGACATTTGAGTCTGTTCTGTGACATAATGGTCAAGTAGATTTGCCTGTACAAATCACTCTAGTGATTGAGAAGTCACTATTGACCCAGTCTATTCAGAGGCTTTAGAATCGTACTAAAGCCAGGTGAACACTCACAGTACCGGGTTTAAACTTCATGTCACTAAAAGTGGCATGGAAGAGGTAGCAAAACAAAGTATTGAACCAAAGATGCCACTCCTCCCCTATATGCGCTGGCAGCAGTAGTGTGGTACAGATGGTGTTTTTGTGTGCTGTGGAGAGGGAGATCACAGCATTTATGAGGCATTGAACTCACTGCTGCCCTAGTATAACAGAAAACAAAACCAGATCAAACTCAGCTGATGCCTGCCCATAGAGGGAGCATTTAAACCAGACCTAGCCAGAGGCAAATCACTGATCCCAGCAGTTCAAACTTGAGTTTTCACAAGCCTTGCCACTGAGGGCTAAAGGGCTCTGGGGTACAAAATCCACTGGAAAGGCAGTGTAGACCACAAGGACTGCAACTCCTAGGTAAGTTCTAGTACTGAACTGGGTCCAGAGACAGTGGACTGGAGGGGAGGGACACATTACCTACTGGGACACTAGCTTGGATGGTGAAGGGAGTGCTCGCATGACCTCTCCCCTAACCCCAGGCTTCACAGCTCATAGCTCCCCTAACCCTAGGCTCAAAAAGACTTCCCTTCCCTCTACTTGAGGAGAGGAGAAGAAAGAGTGGGAGGACATTGCCTTGCATCTTGGATACTGCTCAGCCACAGCAAAATAGGGCACCAGTCAGAGTTATGAGGCCCTATTTCCAGGTCCTAGCTCCAAGATAACATTTCCTGACACCCTTAGGCCAGAAGGGAACCCATTGCCTTGAAGAAAGAACCTAGTCCTAGCAATATTCGTCACCTGCTAACTGAAGAGACCTTGGGTCATGAATAACCAGCAGCAATACCCAGGTATTGAGGACCTTGGGTGAGACTCTGAGAGTTGCTGGCTTCAGGTGAGACTCAGCACATTCCCAGCTGTGATGGCTAGGGGGTGACACTCCTTCCATTTGAGAAAACTGGAGGGAAAAGCAAAAAAGGTTTTGTCTTGCATCTTAGGTACCAGCTTGGCCACGGAGGGGTAGAGCACCAAGCAGGCACTTGTGACCCCCAATTCCATGATTTGGACAGCATTTCTGGACCTTCCCTGGGGCCAAAGGAAAGCCCACTGCCCTGAAGGGTGGGTCCCAGGCCAGGCAGCATTCACTGCAAAATGACTGAAGAGCCCTTGGGCCTTAAAGGAATATTAGTGATGGTCTGGCAGTACTCTTTATGGACCTCTGGTGGTGGTGGCCATGGGGTGAGGCACCTCTGCCTCTGGAAAATGGAGAGAAGAGTAAGAAGTACTCTGCATTTTTTTTATTTGAGTGCCAGCTCAGCTGCAGTGCAAAAGAACACAAGGTAGACTTCTAAGGATTTTTTACTCTAGTCCATGGCTCTGGACAGCACCTCTGGACATGCCCAGGACCTAGCAGAACTCACCACCCTGAAGGGAAGGACATAGACCTGGCTGCTTTGCCATCTGCTGTTTGTAGAGCCCCAGGATTTGAGCGAACGTAAGCCATAGCTAGGGAATGGTTACAGCAGGCCTTGGGAGACACTCAGTGCTATGCTAGCTTCAGGTCTGACCCAGGGCATTCCTGGTGGTAGTGGCCACAGGGGTGCTCGTGTCACACAACTTTCAGTCCAGGTGGCTCAGAACAGAGAGATAGAGACTCTGTTCATTTGAAAGAACGTGAGAAAAGAGAACAAGAGTTTCTGCCTGGTAATCCAGAGAATTCTTCTGGATCCTATCTAAGACCATCAAGTTGGTACCACTATGAAACTGCAAGAATCACAGGATTACCGAACTTAGGGTGCTCCCTAAAGCAGATAGCTCTTAGAATTTTTATGCCCCAATTTTTCGAATATCTGGAAAATCTTCCCAAAAAGGATGAGTACCAACAAGCCCAGACTGAAAAGGCTGCAATAAATACCTAACTCTTCAATGCTTAGACACCAAAAAGCATTGACAACCATAAAGACCATCAAGGAAAACATGACCACACCAAATGAAGAAATTAAAGCACCAGAGACTACTCATGGAGAAACAGAGATATGTGACCTCTCAGACAGAGAATTCAAATAACTGGTTGAGAAAGCTCAAAGAAATTCAAGAGAACACAGAAGGAATCCAGAATTCTATCAGATAAATTTAACAAAGAGATTGAAATAACTAAAAAAGAATCAAGGAGAAATTCCAGAGATGAAAACTACAATTAGCATATTGAAGAAGGCATCAGTGTTCTTTAATAGCAGAATTGATCAAGAAGAAGAAAAAATTAGTGAGGTTAAGGACAGGCTACTTGAAAATGCACAGTCAGAGGAGACAAAAGAAAAAAGAATAAAAAACAGTAAAGCATGCTTACAAGGTCTAGAAGATAGCTTCAAAAGGGCAAATCTAAGAGCTATTGGCCTTAAAGAAGAGGTAGAAAAAAAGATAGGGGTAGAACATTTATTCAAAGGAATAATAACAGAGATTTCTTTAGCAACAACTCATAAGCATAGGCAACCAAGGTAAACGTGGACAAATGGGATCATATCAAGTCAAAAAGCTGCACAGCAAAGGAAACAATCAACAAAGTGAAGAGACAACCCACAGAATGGAAGAAAATATTATAAACTTCCCATCTGACAAGGGATTCATACCAGAAAAAAATATAAGGAACTCAGACTCTGTAGGAAAAATATCTAATAATCTGATCAAAAAAGGACAAAAGGCTTGAATAGATATTGCTTCAAAAAATACATACAACTGACAAAACAGGAATGCGAAAGTTGCTCAACATCAGTGAGGTTGCTCAACATCATCGATTATCCATATGCAAATTAAAACTACAATGAGATATCTACTCACCGCAGTTCAAATGGTTTGTATCCAAAAGACAGGCAATAACAAGTGCTGAAGAGGATGTGGAGAAAAGGGAACTCTTGTACACTGCTAATGGAAATGGAAATTAATACAACCACTATAGAGAAAAGTTTGGAGGTTCCTCAAAAAACTAAAAATTGAACTACCATATGATCCAGCAATCCCACTCTTGGGTGTATACAAAAAGATAGAAAATCAGTATATTGAAGAGATTATCTGCACTCCCATGCTTATTGCAGCACTATTCACAATAGCCAAGATTAGGAAGCAACCTAAGTGTCCATCAATATATGAATGGATAAAGAAAATGTGGTACTTATATACAATGGAGTAGTATTCAGCCATAAAAATAATGAGATCCTGTCATTTGCAACAACATGAATGGATCTTGAGGTCATTATGCTAAGTGAAATAAGCTAGACACAGAAAGATATACATCACATGTTCTCACTAATTTGTGGGATCTATAAATCAAAACAATGAAACTCATGGATATAGAGAGTAGAAGGATGGTTGTCAGAAGCTGGGAGGTTTAGTGGGAGTAGGGGGAGGACTGGGGATGGTTAATGGGTAAAAAAAAAAAAAAATAGAAAGAATGAGTTAGAGTAAGTATTTGATAGCCCAGCAGGGTACCATACTCAATAATAACTTAATTTTGCATTTAAAAAGAACTATATTTGGATTGTTTGTAACACAATGGAAAAATTCTTGAGAGAAGGGATACTCCATTTTCCATGAGTTCATTATTACATATTGCATGCCTGTTTCAAAACCTCTCTTGTACCCCATAAACAAATGCACCTACTATTTACCCACAAAAGTTAAAAAAGAAGGCACTATCAAAAATGACTTTTCAGAATCTATCTTATTTAGCTATATGAATGCAGTGTCATTTTCTGAGACTGAGAACCCTTGGAGAGATGGCTTTGAGCGGAAAGCTCATGATTTGGTTTGGGAGATATGTTTATTATGAGATGCCTTGGAGACATCCAAGTAGAAATGTCAAGTAGATAGTTATAGTTAAATGTGTATGTTGGAACCCAAAGCACAGAATGGGGCTGGCAGATTCAAATTTGTGAGTCATCTTTTTCTCTTCAGCGATGTAAGTTAAGTGTGTGGGTGAAATACTCTGGGGAAAGATATAGAGTGAGAAGAGGACCCAAGAGGAAAACTGAAGATTTGACATCTATTCTAACTCCACTCTTGGATTCCTGCTTGCCAAGCAACCTTCAGATTCTGGAGTGATATGACTACAGTGAGAGCACACGTCCTGAGGATATCAGGTATATCAGATGTCCTCGTTCCTGTGCCAGCCCTTTCACAAAGTAGATTCAAAGGTTTTTCTGATAATGATGTAAATTCACATGTACAGGTGCACATGAAGAGAGTATGCAGATCTTGTGAATGAGACAGTTACATTTTGTGTTTTAAATGAATAGACTGATATTCTGCCACTGTCTCACTTTCATGCATTTCAGATAGGGTGAGTCAGTCTCTCAGAACCACACAGGAGAGTCTCAGAATCTTTTTCACTTTCTCAGGGTCACACCCATCTTAGCTCTCCCTCCTACTGACACCACTTTTAGCCTTCATACCTGTTAGTTATTTTCATATCCCAACATTCAATCTCCATGAAACCAAAAGCAAGGTCCTGCTATCAAGAGATTCTGGAGAGACTGTGACTTTGAAAATGATGGAAATGATCAGAACTAGGGATTATATGGCATTCTAAGGAATTAATATGGTGATATGGCTTGTCTCTGCGTCTCCACCCCCACCCAAATCTCATCTCAAATTGTGATACCCATAATCCTCAAGTGTCAAGGGTAGAACCTGGCAGGAGGTGATTGAATCCTAGGGGCAGTTTCCCCCATGCTGTTCTCATGATAATGAGTGAGTTTTATAGAGATCTGTTGGTTTTATAAGTGTTTGACAGTCCCTCCTACGCATGCTTTCTTCTCTCTCCTACTGCCACATGAAGAAGGTTCTTGCTTCCCCTTCACCTTCTACCATGATTGTAAGTTTCCTGAGGTCTCTCCAGCCATGTGGAACTGTGAGTCAATTAAATTTTCCTTCATAAATTATCCAGTCTCTGGTAGTATCTTTATAGTAGTGTGAGAATGGACTAATACACACGGTATGAGTTAATAATTGCCTGGCAGTGAAGACACAATTTAAGGTAGAGATTCTGAATTTGTAGAAAACAGGGATGGCAATGTTACATGACTTTCTTCCTCAAAACCAGTCGAACCTTAATGTCTTATGCTTTCTAGATACTCTTTTTTAGTGAAAAGCAGTTCATAAACACTTAACAGTGATTGATGTTTACAGTAGGGAAGCATAAAGAAAAAAAATCTATTATATTTTGGTTCATACTTTTATTATCAAAGCCATTTTGTTTAAAAAGCTTCTTCCTTAATTTTGGTTGCTAGTAAATGAACACATGTTCATGTTCATATGAATTACGTTCATATTTGACACATTTTGCTTTTCAAACCTTTTGTTTTGCTGTCATGTAACCAAATTATGTCTTACAAATAAAAGCATAAATAAAAGCAAAAAATAAATGAGTTAATGTTTTAAAAGAACTTAGATAATATTGTGCTACGATGGGGCTCGGACCACAGCACTCCAAAATGTGGCTGTAGTAGACCAGAATATACCATACCAAAATATACTTCTTTGGTATATTTCAAGCTGGCTATTTTGAGAAACTACAGACACAGGAGTAGCTCTAAATAGCTGCCCTTATGTTAAAAAATTTACATGTATAAAAGATAATTTCATTAGTAAAAGATGTCTTTATCAGGAACAGAGCTGCTCCATACAACTTTTAACACCTGAGAAACACTTATCTACATAACAAAGCAAACTTTATTAACCATATGTTTTCTCCCCTCACCCTACCATAATTTGTCTCTTGCACCTTCCAGAAACCCTAAATCCCTATTCCTTTTTGTAGCTCAGGATGCTATATAAGCTTCAGTCATCCGGTCCTTTTTTGAGTCTCATATTTTTTTGGGACTGTCATGTGTAAGCATGTAATTAAAATGGTTTTACTTCTGTTAATCTGTCTTATGTCAATTTAATTTGTAGCCCAGACAAAGAACCTACGATGGTGGAGGGAAGCTCTTTTCTCCTCCCCTATAGTTACAACAGACTTGAACCCATTGTTACCATTCTTTTTAGAACAAAACATTTTACAAGGCAGTACTACTCTTCTGCTTATTCATACATTATTTAATGCCAAAAAATTCTAGTAAGCAAAATAATTTAGACAGACGGTACAAACAATCACTCCTATAATATTGTTGGGGTTCATAAAATGATACCCCACAGTATGGTTCTTTGACATGCTCAGTACTTTGAATTAAAGAAGCTGCCTCAAAACAAAGGTCTCTCTCTCTCTGACCTTGCCCCCACCACCTCGTGCCCCTCTAGTTTCCCCCAAATCACTGAGAGGGACTTTATCTGAAGTTTCCTTATAGGACTAAAAAATGTTCCTCCAGAAGGAACGCAATTGTTCTTCCAACCCATTCATCTCCCCTACAAACTCCTTATTCTTGCTTTAAAATTACATACATCCCCCATTTCCTTTTTTTCCTATGAAGAGGATATTTAGACTTCAGTCATCTTGCCCTTCTTTGAGTGACTCTAGTGCATTTGCATGTTAATAAATTTGTGTGCTTTTTCTTCTGTTAATCTGTCTATTTTCTTTATGTTTTATAGACTCAGATTGTTGAACTTTAAGGGGGTGGAAGAAAACTTTGTTTCACTGCTACAATATCAAGTAAATGCTTCTGTGACTCCAAATAAAAATGCAAGGCTTTACTGCAGCCTTATTATCTTTTTGGATGAAAAGGTTTGACATTAGATTACTTTTAAATTAGTAATAGATATCCTCCTTCTGGTTACAGGGTGACAGCAGGCAGATTTGAAAGTTGAGCTCTGAATACAAAAGAGGTGAAGGGAGATCGTGAAGTAATACTCAGAGTAGGAGCAGGTGAGGAAGGCTGAATAAGTATAAAGTGAAATATTTAGGAAAATAACAATTTTGATGTTAAAAATTACTAAGAGGAAATCTGGTCTTGAGTTTTTTCAGTCCTTCAAAAAACAACCCTAATAGTATTCAGATTGTGGGAATTAAAGTTTTGTGGGTATAGACCAAGCTAGTTAATATAAATTTTATTTAAACAACCACAATTTAAAATTATTTTATAATACCTGAGATAAATATGTCTGGTTTATACTGATTGGCAGAGAATCCTTTCACATGTGTGCATGCTCTAAAAGTGCCTAGGTTAAATACGTGTTGTGTAAATAGCAGCTCTGGCACATAGGAGCAAAGATTTCAAATTGTAGCATTAAAGTGACTGTGGAAAAATGTCTCCTCTTGCTTGTTTTTGTTTTTAGTTTGTGGAGCAAATAGATGTAATATTACCCCTTGATAACATTAAACACAATGTTGTGCTATACGATTCCTGAATATATGTAGATTTCTAATGGCCCCAGAGACAGTAGAGACAGAGTAACCTTATCCTGATTCAATTTACCTTTTCAAATACTGACCATTTTAGAAGTTTAATGTTTCCAGATTTTAAAATCATAAACTCATGTTGCTAGTGTAGTGTTTTCAAGAAAATAAATTTATGTTACTTATATGCACATGAAACCACTAGTTCTTGAAGTATACAAGTATGTATAGAAGTAATAGATTGTGTGCATTTTGGAAAATGGATAGTTGATAACCTTGTAAATGCACTAATTTACTGCATGTATTTTGACAAACTGAATGGTAGTACAGAATTTTCTTGTCATTTATTTTTATGAAACAATTGTTGAAAATGGCTTTCCTCAGAGAACATGTATACTAAATTATATCATTAGTGAAGCCATATCACCATTTTTCTCCCTAGCCCCAACTATTCCCCGGTAGTTGGACACTGGATTATTTGGATTACAACTTTTAGACATACTACCACATTCCATCTGCCACAAGGTGTTATTTGGGGAATGATTATTTCAAGTGTGTACTGTGGGTCTCTTGGCTACATAAATTTTGCACATTAGCAGGTTGACCATAATTTGCCATCAGTTCAGTCAATATATTTTTGTTGGACAATCTCTGTGCTTTAAAAATGTACTGAGTTGCAGATTGTGGAAGAAAAAGTAGGGAAAGAAAAATAAATTTCTGGTTTGGTCTTTGCTCTTAAACATCTTACAACCCGAATATAAATATATGTACTACTCAGTGTGGAAGAAAGAATTCTAAATTGGCCCTCATGAGTTACTCCCCCTGGTGTGACTTCCATGATTATGTAACATGGCATAAGAGATTTTGTAGATTTAATTAAAGTTAATAATCAGCTGACTCTAAAGTAAATATATTATTGAGGTGAGTCAAACACGAGCCCTAACAACACGAGTCCTTTAAAAGCAGAACATTTTCTCTGAATAGTAGCAGAAAGAAAAGTCAGAGATTTAAAGCACATTGGAAATAAAGGCACTACAGCTCACTTGCAGATGGAAAGAGTCACATAGAGAAGACCTGAGAGCAGCCTCTAGTTGCTGATTGACAGCCAGAAAGAAAAGAGGTACTTTAGTCCTACAACCACAAGGATTTAATTAAGGCAACCACTTGAATGAGCTTGGAAGAGGACCTTAAGCCAAATATGAGAATGCAGCCCCCACTGACACTTAGATTTCTGCCATGTGGAACCCTGAGCTAATAATACTGCCAAAAATAAAGCCAGTGTAGCTACAGTATGGTGGGCAAGGACAGAAAACTGGACAGGACCATGCAGAGACAGGTAGACCATGGTAAATCAAAGAAGGTTGTTTGAGTTTTGTTGTTGTTTTTATTCTTTTTTAAAGCAAGGGAGTGACATCATCAAATTTACATTGCGAAATGGTGACTGAGTTTGCTGATTGGTTGTGAGTGAGGGATGGTGAGTTGAAAAAGAGAAATTACTTTGGAGCTATTGCAGCAGACCAGGCAAGTGTTGATAGTGGCTTAGACCAGGGTGATGATAATATTAGACACCCATGGAAATGGTAAGATAATAAATGTGTATTGTTTTAAGCAGCTAAGTAGTAAAATATGCCTAGTCAGAAAAATGTAAATAATGACATGTGAGATATAGTATTGTTTTAAGGTTTTGAGAGATAGACTTTATATAGGAAGTTGCATTTGAAGTGGGCCTGCAAGAATTTGGACTTGATTTTAACAGGTAGGCGTATGGGGAAATAATACCAGGCCAGTAGTTCTCAAATTTGGCAGCATATTAGATTACAGGTGTGTTTTAGAGATACTCTGGAAGAGTTTTTAATCTAATTGGCCTGGGTACTACCTAGACACTGAGATTTAAAAAAATTTCTCTCTAATTATTTTCATTGCATAGTAGGGTTGAGAATCATTGTTTCAGGCAGAAGGAACAGCATGAACAAAGGCATGGAATAGAATGAGTTTATTGAAGAATGAGTAATTCCATCTGGTGAAAACAGAGCAAATATGAGAAACTAGCAGATATAAGATTGTAAAGCAGGGGTTTCATATTAGCCTCATACAGGCACATTGCTGCTCTAGGCATATTTTTGACGAGAAAAGTCATTTTTTTTCTTCAATTATTACTCATTTGAGTTTTTTGTTCATTTAATTTGAATACGCTCAGGCAAGCCCTCACTGTCCAGTTTGTCACAGGTCTTACCACTCACTGTTTTATATACGGCATGGCCTAATTCATGAGGTGAAAGAAATGTTTGGTTATTGTTCACATAAAGTCCCTGGGAACAAGCTTGAAAGGCTTCAAGCAGCAATTGGTATATCATATTCAATCAGGTTCAAGAGTAAATATTTGTTAAAACCCTATATGCGCCAGACACTGTGCTAGACTCTGAAAAAAATCAATGGCAAAATGATTTTTGATTTCATTTCATCTTGTCCTGATGAAGCCTAGAGTCTAAAAAGTTATATAATTATTTACATATATATACACACATACACACACACACACACACACACATATATACATACATATAATTAACAGATAAAGGTATGATTATAAAGTGAGATTTTAAAAATATATGATAAAAACCACAGGGTGATATGGGAGAAAATAATGGAGGAAATCTGATGTACAGAGATAAAAGAAATATCTCTGTAAAGAAATGACATTTGAGATCTTATGAAAGAGTGAGCCACGTGCAGAGTGGGGGAAGAAGTGTTGCAAGGAGAAGGAGAGAAAGGAGCTTGTACAATGACTCTGAGTCAAAGAAGGCCTTGCCTTTGAAAAGGCTAACACTGATGTGGAACAGTGGACAAGGAGGAGAGTGGTGAGAGAGAAAACTGGGCAGGATCATGCAGGGAACATATTTATAAAAAATTGCATTCAGATTACATTGGTAAGCCAAATAAGGTTGTTTATTTATTTGTTTTTAAAAACAGGGTAGTGGCTGGACGCAGTGGCTCACGCCTGTAATCCCAGCACTTTGGGAGGCCGAGGCGGGCAGATGACCTGAGGTTAGGAGGTCGAGATCAGCCTGGCCAACATGGTGAAACCCCATCTCTACTAAAAATACAAAAATTAGCCAGGCGTGGTGGCATGTGCCTGTAATCCCAGCTACCCAGGAGGCTGAGGCAGGAGAATCGCTGGAACCTGGGAGGCAGAGGCTGCAGTGAGCCGAGATCATGCCACTGTACTCCAACCTGGGCGACAGAGCAAGACTCCGTCTCAAAAAATAAAAAAAAAAAAATTAAAGATAAAAACAGGATAGTTACACGATCAAATTTGCAATGTAAAATTGTAATTGTGGTTGCTGGGTAGAGAATAAATTGAGTATGGGTGATGGGTAGAGAAAGAAAAATTAGTTCAGAAACTATTTCAATAGTTCAGGCAGGAGATAACAATGACATACACCAGGGTGCTAATATTAAAGATAGTGAGATTTGCACAAGTTTCAGATATACTTTCATAGTGGATTGGATAGGAATTGAAAACAGATTGAGTGAGAGAAATGAGGGAGAGAAAAGATTCAAGGATGATTCCCAGGACAATGGCTTAAACTGGTAGGAAGACATTTATTGCAATGGGAAAGCATGGAGGAAGCCTAACATTCTTGGGGAATGGATAATAAATTTAGCTTTCAACATATTAAGGTTGAGGTTGTTGTCAATATTCAAGTGGTGTTATCAAGCAAAGGATTTGATTAATGGATCTGGGGGTCAGAAGACATTTTTGTAGTTGACAACAAATTTTCTTTCTTTTATCATATCACTTGTCCAAGTTTCCCCCAACAACCTCTTCCTTAGTGTTCTGCATTCTCACTTCTTCCCCATAATGTTTAACTCTGAACTGCTGTCTTCTGGAAACTTCTTTAGCCTCAATATTGAAGCTGTTTCTCCTCTTGTCTCTCTTTTTGTTTTTTCTTTATTCTTTTAGTTAAAGTAGTTTTCATTCTAAAAATAAAATGTTTTAAAACACTGTGAAAGCACATAGAATAAAAAGTACAAGTCACCTTTATATACCTCTCAAATTCTTCTAACCTTGTCAGAAGGCATATACTTCCAGAATTTTTTATGTATTTATAAACATATAGACTAACAAGTATAATAGAATTTTTAATTAAGACTTTTTAATCTCAGTTTGGCTGAGACTCTAAAGCAGACAATAGATGCCATGTATCTCTACATTCTGAAGTGTGGCGCCATACCATTTATGCAAGACTAGCAAAATGATCTCTTCACTTACTTTAAGATTTTATAGCTGGTGTGGTGTCTCAGGCCTGTAGCTACAGCACTTTGGGAGGCCAAGGTGGGAGGATGGCTTGAGCCCAGGAGTTCAAGACCAGCCTGGACAACACAGCAAGACCCTATTTCCACAAAGGAATTAAAAATCAGCCATGGGATGGTGTGCACCTGTGATCCCAGCTACCTGAAAGGCTCAGGTGAGATAATTGTTTGAGCATGGGAGGTTGAGGCTACAGTGAACTGTGATCATACCACTGTACTCCAGCCTAGATAAACAGAGCAAGACTCTGTCTCAGAGAGAGAGAAACAAACAAACAAAAAAGGCTACATAAAACAAGATTAAGAATTAGTTAGTTAAAGGAGTTGGTTGAGAGGATTTTTTTAAAGAGTTGCAGTGCTGAGGCATTTTTCTCTTCAAGTGAAAGAGAGCTTCTTCAAGAGATCCACTCAGAGAAGTTCTCTTCTATAATTCCGGGAATACAGGAACTTGCACTTGATTCACTACTAAGAATTCTAAGGCAAGTGACTGGTAAAAGTGGCCTTCCCTCAGAAGAGCAAATTACCAAGGATATGATGGCAGTGAACTGCATTTTTTTTTTTTTTTTTTTTTTTTTTGGTGGTTGAAATTTTTACCAGATGTGAACTCTGAAAGAGACTTTACTCAAGTGGTCAAACTATGCACTATATTACAAACCTCAGTAATGAGGTTACCACATAGAGAAAGGTTTGTAATATAATGTTGGAAGTCACAGATTGAGAGGGATTACTGAGTCAAAAACAATCCAGACAAAGAAGGCACCCATCGCCTACATCAGCAAACAGCAGTGAGAGGTGGGGATCACCAAAAATCCTACACGTGTACACATGTGAAAGCATACCGGTTAGTATTCAACTCAACAGGGGCACCAATGCTAGGTTATAACTGTATGAATTCAGTAAGAATTTCTCAGCTCCCAGAGGGTCTGAGCCTGCAGAGGAAGCAGATGAAAAGGTAAGCACAGAGGAAAACAGAGTAAGCTAAACTTGTGATATGGTTTAGCTGTGTCCTCGCCCAAATCTCATCTTGAATTGTAGCTCCCACAATTCCCATGTGTTGTGTGAGGTGCCCAGTGGGAGGTAATTGAAATATGGGGATAGGTCTTTCCCATGCTGTTCTCATGATAGTAAGTCTCAAGAGATCTGATGGTTTTATAAAGGGGAGAAGCCACTAGTCGCATTCAAGTTGATAGCCAAACTCAATTTTATATGACTGTGGAAGTAAAGTCCTCATTTCCTTCCTGTTGTCTGAAAGTCATTCTCAGCTTCTGGAGATCCCTGGAATTACCTGGCTCCTTGTCCCCTTTAATGCCAGTAAAATTATGTTGTGACCCTCTCCTGCTTGAAACCTCTCTGACTCTGTGTCTCAACTCTTCCAGTGCATCTCTTCTCCAGAATCTTGCTTTCATCTCTGCTTAAAAGGGATCCTTTGATTACATTGGGCCCACCTGGACAATTATAATACTCTCTCTGTCTTAAGGTCAATTGATTAGCAACCTACATCCATTTGTAAAGCCCCTTCATAGAAGTAGAGTGGTATTTAATTGAATAACCAAGGGAAAGGAATGTTGTGGAAGTATCGTAAGAATTCTATCTATCCCAACAGCCTAAGACAGACAGAACAGAGCACAAGGAAAGGAAATGTATATTAAATGGGAGTAGTGGCTTTAAGTACTGAAAAATGAAATTATTCATTGAAGAAATAGACAAGTTCTAACATTTGAGAGCTATTTCATTGCAAATCAACAAAGACAAATAAGGTGGGCATTTTCTTAACTTCTGCCCTGGCCTTCTCCTCAGAGAAGTTACTTGCCTTCATAGTTTCAAAAATTATCTCTATGTGAATTACCTATGTACTAGATACCTTTTTGTGTGTGTGTTGAAGTATCCAAGTGTAAACAACACGTGAAAGTTAAAATGTTTGGGGCCTTATAATTTAGATAGCTAAAAAAATCTTGTAACTTTTTTTGTCTCCTGAGACTTGCCAGTCTAAACTAGACTTTATAGGGAAGTTTTATGTTAATGTAAAAAGCACTAGACGTGAGTTGCATACTCACTTTGTTAAAAATCACTGTATGGTTTGGAAAAGTCATTTAAATTCTCTATATAATGAGAGTAATACTTTATTTTCATATTTCATGGCAATATTTAAACTTTCAAATGATATTGTATATGGAAGGACTTTGAAAAATATATAAACCTTTTCAAACAAAAAATATTTTTACCTCAACCAACCATAACTTACCAGTTGCAAAATATTTAAACTAAAATCATCATTAATGCAGAAAAGTCCAAACAAATTGCATTATTGTTTTATGTACATGAAAATGCATTTTTGAAATTCAGTGAGAGCTATTGATGATATCTTTTGCATTTGTGGTAACTATTAAATTTGCTTTGGGTAATTTTTATTTGATTTTAGGAACCTATTTCTTTATAATGCATCTTTGCAACATGATATGCATTTGAAATTTGAGCAAAAAATCATTTTTCTAGTTACATATCCAGTAGTAATTCAAGAAATTTTTGAATTATGCAAAATTCATCTTGGTCAATTTTCCAATATTTTCAGGTCGGAAAACTACACATCTTTATCCAATAAAACAGGAAATGTTAACCATACACATCTGATTCATTCATCTTTAGAGTATCAAATCAATAGGCTGTGTAAGTTTAAAAAAAAAAAAAAGTAATGTGCTTTATTGCCCAAAAAGTCTCCTATTCTTTTTACAAAAATAACAGAGCACAAGTCATGAATAAAACCTTTTTTAAATCACTAGTAGATAATCTAAGGGAGCAGGATGGCTAAATACAACCCTCCAAAGATTGTCCCCCATATAGGAACACCAAATTGAACAACTATCTGTACAAAAAAAAGCACCTACATAAGAACCAAAACTCAGGTGAGCAATCACAGTACCTGGTCTTAACATCATATCAAGGAAAGAGGCACTCCAGAGGGTAGGAAAGACAGTCTTGATTTGCCAACAACACCCCTCCCTCACCCCTCAGCAGCAGCACCTGCCACGTGGCATCGAGACAGAATCTGTGTCCTAGGGAGAGGGAGAGTTTAGTGGTTGTGGGACTTTACATTGGAACACAATACTGCCCTATCACAGTGGAAAGCAGTACATGACAGAATTCAGCCAGTGCCCTCAGAGGGAGCGTTTAGACCAGCCTTAGCCAGAAAGGAATTGCCCATCCCAGCAGTCAGAACCTGAGTTTCAGCTAGTCCCATCACCATGGACTAAAGTGCTCTGGGGTCTCAAAAACTTGAAAGACAGGTAAGCCACAGGACTGCCATTTCTGGGCAAGTCCTGGTTCTGTGCTAGGCTTAGAAAAACAGACATGGAGTGCACATAACCTAGTGAAACACCAGCTGGGGCAGCCAGGGTAGTGCTTGTGTCACCCTTCTTCTAACTCCTAACTCCAGGCAGTGCAGCTTACAGCTCTGGGAGAGATTCCTTCTTTCTGCTTGAGGAGAGAAAAGAATGAAGAGTACTTTATCTTGCAACTTGGACATCAGCTCAGCTACAGTAGAATAGGGCATCAGGCAGAGTCCTGAGGTCCCCATTCCAGGTCTTAGCTCCCAAATGACATTTTTTTAGACATAGCCTGGGTTGGGAAGGAACTCATTGCCTTGAAGAGAAGGATTCAGTCCTGGCCATATTCATCACTTGCTGACCAAAGAGCCCTTGGGCCTTGAATAAATATCACTTATAGCCAGGGAGTACTGCTGTGGACCTTGGGTATGACCCAATGCTGTGTTGGCTTCAGGTGTGACCCAGCAGATTCCTAGCTATGGTGGCCACAGGGAGAGAATCCTTCTGCTTGAGAAAAGGAGAGCAAAGAGTAAAGGGGGTTTTGTGCTGCAGCTTGGGTACCAGTTTGGCCATAGTGGGGTAGAGCAACAAGTGGCTCTCGGGTTCCCAATTCCAGGCCTTGGCCCATGGACAGCATCTCTGGATCCTTCCTGAGAGAGAGGAGAACCCACTGCCTTGAAGGGAGAGACCCAGTTCTGGCAGCATTCACTAAAAGTTGACTGAACAGCACTTGGGCCTTGAGTGAATATCTGCAGCAGCCTGTCCGTACTCGCTGTGGGGCCTGAGGCAATGATAGCCATGGGAAGAGAAGAGACTCATTCAGCTTGAGGAAAGGAGAGAGAAGAGTGGGAAGGACTCTGTCTTGAAGCTTGGATGCCAGTTCAGCTGCTGTAGAATAGAACACCAAGTAGATTCCTAAGGTTCCTGGTCCTGGCTCTTGGATGGCATTTCTGAACCTGCCCTGGGCCAGGGTAGGAGCTTGCTACCCTGAAGGAAAGGACAAAAGCCTTCCTGGATTCACCACCTGCTAACTAAAGTGCCCTTGGGCCTTGAATAAACATTAGTGGTAGCCAGGTAGTGGCTGCACACAGGCCTTGGGCAAGATCCAGTGCTGTGCTGGATTCAGGTCTGACCCAGCACTGTCTCAGTCGTGGTAGCCACAGGGGTGCTTGTGTCATCCTTCCCCCACATCCAGGCTGCTCAGCACAGAAAGATTCCATTTGTTTGGGAAAATGTAAGGAGAGATGACAAGAGTCTGGGCCTGGCAATTCAGGGAGTTCCCAAGAACACCAAGGCATTACCCATCTGAGTCTTCAAGAATCATAGCATTACTTGACTTGGGGTTCCCCCTAATGCAGATACAATTGCAGTGACCAAAGACTTAGATCACAAAATTCAATTCCCTTATGAAAACTAAGTTTCATAAGTGAAGGAGAAATAAAATCCTTTACAGACAGGCAAATGCTGAGAGATTTTGTCATCACCAGGCCTGTCCTACAAGAGCTTCTGAAGGAAGCACTAAACATGGAAAGGAATGACAAGTACCAGCCACTGCAAAAACATGCCAAAATGTAAAGACCATCGATGCTAGGAAGAAATGGCATCAAATAACGAGCATCATAACCAGCTAACATCATAATGACAGGATCAAGTTCACACATAACAATATTAACCTTAAATGTAAATGGGCTAATTGCTCCAATTAAAAGACACGGGCTGGAAAATTGGATAAAGAATCACGACCCATCAATTTGCTGCATCCAGGAGACCCATCTCACTTGCAGAGACACACATAGGCTCAAAATAAAGGGATGGAGGAAGATCTACCAAGCAAATGGACAACAAAAAAAGGAAGGGGTTGCAATCCTAGTCTCTGATAAAACAGACTTTCAACCAACAAAGATCAAAAGAGACAATTACTATATAATTGTAAAGGGATCAATTCAACAAGAAGAGCTAACTCTCCTAAATATATATGCACCCAATACAGGAGCACCTGGATTCATAAAGCAAGTCCTTAGAGATTTACAAAGAGACTTAGACTCCCATACAATAATAATGGGAGACGTAAACACCCCACTGTCAACATTAGACAGATCAGCGAGACAGAAAGTTAACAAGGATATCCAGGAATTGAACTCATCTCTGCACCAAGTGGACCTAATAGACATCTACAGAACTCTCCACCCCAAATCAACAGAATATACATTCTTCTCAGCACACCACACTTATTCCAAAATTGATCACATAGTTGGAAGTAAAGCACTCTTGAGCAAATGTAAAAGAACAGAAATTATAACAAACTGTCTCTCAGACCACAGTGCAATCAAACTAGAACTCAGGATTAAGAAACTCAATCAAAATCACTCAACTACATGGAAACAGAACAACTTGCTCCTGAATGAATACTGGGTACATAATGAAATAAAGGCAGAAATAAAGATGTTCTTTGAAACCAATGAGAACAAAGATAAAACATACCAGAATCTCTGGGACACATTTAAAGCACTGTGTAGAGGGAAATTTATAGCACTAAATGCCCATAAGAGAAAGTAGGAAAGATCTAAAATTGACACCCTAACATCACAATTAAAAGAACTAGAGAAGCAAGAACAAACACATTCAAAAGCTAGCAGAAGGCAAGAAATAACTAAGATCACAGCAGAACTGAAGGAGATAGAGACACAAAAATTCCTCCAAAAAATCAATGAATCCAGGAGCTGGTTTTTTGAAAAGATCAACAAAATTGATAGACCGCTAGCAAGACTAATAAAGAAGAAAAGAGAGAAGAATCAAATAGACGCAATAAAAAATGATAAAGGGGATATCACCACCGACCCCACAGAAATACAAACTACCATCAGAGAATACTATAAATGCCTCTATGCAAATAAACTAGAAAACCTAGAAGAAATGGATAAATTCCTGGACACATACACTCTCCCAAGACTAAACCAGGAAGAAGTTGAATCCCTGAATAGACCAATAGCGGGCTCTGAAATTGAGGCAATAATTAATAGCCTACTAACCAAAAAAAGTCCAGGACCAGAAGGATTCACAGCTGAATTCTACCAGGGTACAAGGAGGAGCTGGTATCATTCCTTCTGAAACTATTCCAATCAATAGAAAAAGAGGGAATCCTCCCTAACTCATTTTATGAGACCAACATCATCCTGATACCAAAGCCTGGCAGAGACACAACAAAAAAAAGAGAATTTTAGACCAATATCCCTGATGAACATCGATGCAAAAATCCTCAATTAAATACTGGCAAACCGAATCCAGCAGCACATCAAAAAGCTTATCCACCATGATCAAGTGGGCTTCATCCCTGGGATGCAAGGCTGATTCAACATACACCAATCAATAAATGTAATCCAGCATATAAACAGAACCAAAGACAAGAACCACATGATTATCTCAATAGATGCAGAAAAGGCTTTTGACAAAATTCAACAGCCCTTCATGCTAAAAACGCTCAATAAATTCGGTATTGATGGAACGTACCACAAAATAATAACAGCTATTTATGACAAACCCACAGCCAATATCATACTGAATGGGCAAAAACTGGAAAAATTCCCTTTGAAAACTGGCACAAGACAGGGATGCCCTCTCTCACCACTCCTATTCAACATAGTGTTGGAAGTTCTGGCTAGGGCAATCAGGCAAGAGAAAGAAATCAAGGGTATTCAGTTACGAAAAGAAGAAGTCAAATTGTCCCTGTTTGCAGATGACATGATTGTCTGTTTAGAAAACCCCATCATCTCAGCCCAAAATCTCCTCAAGCAGATAAGTAACTTCAGCAAAGTCTCAGGATACAAAATCAAAATGCAAAAATTACAAGCATTCTTATACACCAATAACAGACAGAGAGCCAAATCATGAATGAACTTCCATTCACAATTGCTTCAAAGAGAATAAAATACCTAGGAATCCAGCTTACAAGGGATGTGAAGGACCTCTTCAAGGAGAACTACAAACCACTGCTCAATGAAATAAAAGAGGACACAAACAAATGGAAGAACATTCCATGCTCATGGATAGGAAGAATCAATATCATGAAAATGGCCCATACTGCCCAAGGTAATTTATAGATTCAATGCCATCCCCATCAAGCTACCAATGACTTTCTTCACAAAATTGGAAAAAACTGCTTTAAAGTTCATATGGAACCAAAAAAGAGCCCGCATCTCCAAGACAATCCTAAGTCAAAAGAACAAAGCTGGAGGCATCACACTACCTGACTTCAAACTATACTACAAGGCTGCAGTAACCAAAACAGCATGGTACTGGTACCAAAACAGAGATGTAGACCAATGGAACAGAACAGAGCCCTCAGAAATAATACCACACATCTACAACCACCTGATCTTTGACAAACCTGACTAAAACAAGAAATGGGGAAAGGATTCCCTATTTAATAAACGGTGCTGGGAAAACTGGCTAGCCATATGTAGAAAGTTGAAACTGGATCCCTTCCTTACTCCTTATACAAAAATTAATTTAAGATGGATTAAAGACTTAAATGTTAGACATAAAACCATAAAAACCCTGGAAGAAAACCTAGGCAATACCATTCAGGGCATAGGTATGGGCAAGGACTTCATGTCTAAAACACCAAAAGCAATGGCAACAAAAGCCAAAATTGACAAATGGGATCTAACTAAACTAAAGAGCTCTGCCCAGCAAATGAAACTACCATCAGAGTGAATAGGGAAGCTACAGAATGGGAGAAAATTTTTGCAATCTACTCATCTGACAAAGGGCTAATAACCAGAACCTACAAAGAACTCAAACAAATTTACAAGAAATAACAACCCCATCAAAAAGTGGGCAAAGGATACGAACAGACACTTCTCAAAAGAAGACATTTATGCAGCCAACAGACACATGAAAAAATGTTCTTCATCGCTAGCCATCAGAGAAATGCAAATCAAAACCACAATGAGATACCATCTCACACCAGTTAGAATGGCAATCATTAAAAAGTCAGGAAACAACAGGTGCTGGAGAGGATGTGGAGAAATAGGAACACTTTTACACTGTTGGTGGGACTGTAAACTAGTTCAACCATTGTGGAAGACAGTGTGGCGATTCCTCAAGGATCTAGAACTAGAAATATCATTTGACCCAGCCATCCCATTACTGGGGATATACGCAAAGGATTATAAATCATGCTGCTATAAAGACACATGCACACATATGTTTATTGCTATTCACAATAGCAAAGACTTGGAACCAACCCAAATGTCCATCAATGACAGACTGGATTAAGAAAATGTGGCACATATACACCATGGAATACTATACAGCCATGAAAAAGGATGAGTTCATGTCCTTTGTAGGGACATGGACGCAGCTGGAAACCACCATTCTCAGCAAACTATCACAAGAACAGAAAACCAAACACCACATGTTCTCACTCATAGGTGGGAATTGAACAATGAGATCACTTGAACACAGGAAGGGAAACATCACACACTGGGGCCTGTTGTAGTGTGGGGGGCAGGGGGAGGGATAGCATTAGGAGCTATACCTAATGTAAATGATGAGTTAATGGGTGCAGCACACCAACATGGCACATGTATACATATGTAACAAACCTGCACGTTGTGCACATGTACCCTAGAACTTAAAGTATATTTAAAAAAAAAATCAGTAGCATTTCTATATACCAACCGTGAACAATTTGAAAAAGAAGTAAAAAAACTAATCTCATTTACAATACCTACAAAGAAAATTAAATGCATAAGAATTATCCACAGGAGTCAAAAATCTCTATAATAAAAATTGTAAAATACTGATGAAAGAAATTGAAGAGTACACCAAAAAATTAAAAATATTCCATGCTCATGAAATGGAAGAATTAATATTGTTAAAATGTCCATATTATACAAAGCAATCTACAGATTCAATGCAATCCCTATGAAAATACCAATGACATCCTTCACAGAAATAGAAAAAACAATCCTAAAATTTATGTGAAACCAAAAAAGACCCAGAATAGCTAAAGCTATCCTAAGCAAAAAGAAAAAAACAGGAGGAATCACATTACCTAACTTCAGAGCTATAGTAACCAAAACAGCATGATACTGGCATAAAGAGAGACACATACATCATTGGAACAGAATAGAGAACTCAGAAGCAAATCCACACACCTACAGTGTAGACACCTACATTTTGACAAAGGTGCCAAGAATATACACTGGGGAAGGAACAGTCTCTTCAATAAATGGTGTTGGGAAAACTGAATATCCTTTGCAAAGGAATGAAACTAGACCCTTTTCTCTAATCATATTCAAAAATCAAATCAAAATGGGTTAAATACTTAAATCTAAAACCCCAAACTATGAAACTACCACATAAAAACATTAGAGAAAATCTCCAGGATATTAGAGTTGGTAAAAATTTCTTAAGCAACACCCCACAAGCACAGAAAACCAAAGCAAACAAGGACAAATGGGATTACATCAAGTTAAAAAGCTTCTACAAAGCAAAGGATACAATCAACAAAGGGAAGAGACAATTCACAGAATAGGAGAAAATATTTGAAAACTATCCCTCTGACAAGGGATTAACAACTAGAATATATAAGGAGCTCAAACAATTCTGTAGGAAAAACATTTAATAATCTGATCAAAAAGTGGGCAAAAGATTTGAATAGACATTGCTTAAAAGAGGACATACAAATGGTAAAAAGGCATATGAAAAGTTACTCAACATCACTGATCACAAGAAACATGCAAATAAAACTACAATGAGATATCATCTCACCCCAGTTAAAAATGGCTTATATCCAAAAGACAGGCAGCAACAAATGCTGGGTGAGGATGTAAATAAAAATGAACCCTCTTATACTATTGTTGGGAATTTAAATGAGTACAACCACTATGGAGAACAGTTTGGAGGCTCCTCAAAAAAACTGAAATTAGAGCTAATATATAGAATCCAGCAATCCCACTCCTAGGTATATGCTGAAAAGAAAGGAAATCAGGATATTTAGATATCTTCACTCCCATGTTTATTGTAGCACTATTCACAATAGCCAAGAATTGTGAGCAACATAAGCATTCATCAACAGATGAATGGATGAAGAAAATGTGGTACATATACACTATAGAGCAATATTTAACCACACAAAAGAATGAAATCCCTTCATTTGCAACAATGTGGATGGAACTGGAGGATATTATGTTAAGTGAAATAAGCCAGGCACAGAAAGACAAACTTCACATGTTCTCTCTCATTTGTTGGAGCAAAAAATTAAAACAATTGAACTCATGGAGATAGAGAGTAGAATGATGGTTACCGGAGGCTGGGAAAGGTAGCAGGGGTGGGAGAAGTGGAGATGGTTAATGCACTTAAAAATGTAGCTAGAGAGAATGAATAAGAGCTACCATTTGATATCACAACAGGATGATTACAGTCAACACTAATTCATTGTACAATTTTTAATAACTAAAAGGGTATAATTAGATTGTAACACATAGAAGTGATAAATGCTTGAGGTGGTGGATATTCCATTTACCCTGATGTGATTATTATGCATTTTATGCCTGTATCAAAATATCTCATGTGCCCCATAAATATATACACCTACAAAATATATGTATACACATAAATTAAAAAATTTAAAAACCACTAGTAAACCCCTACGAACAATAATTTCAGTTCTCTTGTCATCTTTACATATTATTTTTAGAACATGTTTATGTACATGCATGGTTTTTAACAGATACATTGAAAAATTTTTTTGTAGTAGGCTAAATAGTGGTCCCCAATGATGTTCAGTTCATGATCATTGGAATCTGCATTTTTGCAGGTAATTAAGTTAAGGACTTAGATGAGAAAATTATTCTAAAGTATCTGAAAGGACCTTAAGTGTAATCATAAGTGTCCTTATAAGAAGGAAGCAGAAGGAGACCTGATGATTGATGGAAGAAGAAAAGGCATTATAACCACTGAGAAAGAGATTGGAGTGATGTTACCACAAGCCAAGAAATGCCGGCAGCTACCAGAATTTGAAAGAAGCAAGTAATTAATTTTCCCTAGAGCCTCTGGAGATTGCAGCCCTGCCAACACATGACTTAAAACCAATGAAAATGATTTCTGATTTCTAGGCTCCAGAACAGTAAGAGAATAAATTTGTGTTGTTTTAAACCACCTAGTTTGTCACAACTTGTATAGCAGCAATAGGAAAGAATAAAAATTCACATACTACTGAATGGATTTATTTATAGTGTATATGGTGTTTAGCATATTTGTAGAATTGTGCGTTCATCACCACAACCAATATATACACATATAATTTTTAGAGCAGTTTTAGGTACACAGCAAAATTGAGTGAAGGTACAGAGATTTCCCATATATTCCATGCACTTACATACAAACAGCCTCCCACCCTATCAACATTCTATACTATAATAGTACATTCATTACCATTGATGAACCTACATTGACATATCATTATCACTCAAAGTGTGTACTTTTTGTGGTTACATATTCTATGAATTTGGACAAATTTATAATGACATATTCACCGTTATAGTATCAGACAGAGTATTTTCCCTGCCCTAAAATTCCTCTGTGCTCAGTCTATTCACCCCTTCCTCTGCACTAATCCCTGGAAACCACTGATCCTTTTACTGTTTCCATAGTTTTGCCCTTTTCAGGATGTCCTACAGTTGGAAATCATACATAGGGCATGTATCCTTTTCAGATTGACTACTTTCATTAGCAATATGCCTATAAGGCTTCTCTATATCTTTTTATTGCTTAATAGCTCATTCCTTTTTAGCACTGAATAATATTCCATTGTCTGAATCCACTTAAAAAAGAAAGGACATCTTCTTTGCCTTGAAGTTTGGGCAACTATGAGTAAAGCTACAGTCAATGTCTATGCATAGGTTTTGTGAGGATATAAGGTTTCAGTTCCTTTGAGTAGACGCCAAGGAGCACAACTGCTAGAACAAATGTTAAGAGTATGTTTAGTTTTGTAAGAAACTGTCAAACTGTCTTGTCAAGTTGTACCATTTTGCATTCCCACCAACAATGAAAGAGATTTCCTGTTGCTCCACAAGCCCACCAGCATTTGGTGTTGTCAGTATTCTGGATTTTGGCTATTCTAATAGTTGTAGTGGTATCTTGTTAATTTGTAGTTCTCTAATAACATGTGAGCATCTTTTAATATGCTTATTTGCCTTCTGTATACCTTCTTTGATGGGGTGTCTGCTCATGTATTTGCCCATTTTTTAATCAGGTTGTTCATTTTCTTATTGTTGAGATTTAAGATATTTTTGTATATTTTGAATAATTGTCCTTTACCTGTTAGGTCTTTTTCATATAATATCTACCAATCTGTGGCTTGTCTTCTTATTCTTTGGCAGTGTCATTCACAGAGCAAAAGTTTTTAATTTAATGAAGTCGAGTTTATCAATTTTTTCTAGTTTCACAATTTTATAAATTGTGACTTTGGGTTTACATCTAAAAAGTCATTGTCATACCCAAGGTCATTTAGGTTTTCTCTATCTTCTAGGAATTCTGTAGTATTATGTTTTACATTTAGGACAATGATCTATTTTGAGTTAATTTTTTGTGAAGGGTATAAAGTCTGTATCTAGATTCACTTTTTTGTATGTGGGCTTCAAGTTTAAAAATCGCAATCCCACTTCTTGGATATATCTTAAGAAAATTGAGTTAATATATCAAAGAGCTATCTGTACTCCCATGTTCATTGTAGCATTATTCACAATAGCCAAGATATAGAAACAAAATATGCCCATCGATGAATAAATGGGTAAAGACGATGTGAGATATGTGTGTGTGTGTGTGTGTGTGTATATATATATATATATATACGTGTATATATATGTGTGTGTGTATGTATGTATGTATATATGTATATGTTATAGTAACTCCTCCAGGCTGCAGAAAAATGACACTAGATGGAAATATGGACATACATAAAGGATTAAACCATAATAGAAATGATAACTACATGAAAAACCACATGATTTTTTTACTGTTTATTACATTATTGACTATTTAAACAAACACAATAAAAATGAACCATGGAGCATCACTTGCAGAATAGTGGTGTGGGAATCTCTGAGCCATTCCCCTTGGAGCTCAATGTAATGGAAACTACTATAGGCAGGTGTTAGTAAGAAGATCAAGCTCCCTCCCTTCTTTCCAGTCTAGCATGATGATTTATCCCCAGGAAAAAGTAGGATACTTACATTTCTCATCCTCCCAGATCCATATAGCTGAAGCTCTATTTCAGGAAAGAATAGGCGAGAGATATAGGGCTCCCTTCCTCCCCCCAACCCTCACTCATAGGATGGAAACTCTATCCTATTGGCAGCACACTAAGAATACTGGACTTCAGTTACTTCTGCCAAAGTAATATATATACATATATATATATACACACATATATATACATACATACCTATACACACACACACATAATTCCCTCCTTTTAAATGGGTAAAGGCAATGTGTGTGTGTGTGTGTGTGTGTGTATATATATACTATTATCTCCTTTTTACAGGAAAGACAACAGGATTTAAGCAAGTTAAGAGACTTGCTTAAAGCAACAAATCTAGTAAGACGCAGAGCTCATATGCAAACTCGAGTGATTTGCACTCACAAACTATGCTTTCAATCAACATGCCGTGCTGATACACGCAACAACTTGAATAGATCTCCACAAAATTATATTGAGTGAAAATTAAGTCAATCTCAAAAGTTTATAAACTGAATGATTCCATTCATATAACACTCTTGAAATCACAAAATTATCAACACAGAGAACAGATTAGTTGATGCTTAAGAATGGGGGTTAGGGAGAGGTGAGTGTGATTATAAAATGAAAACATGGAATCATTGTGGTTATGAAACTGATCTTTCTCTTGACTTTGGTCGTGGAAACATTAACCAACATATGTGATAAAATTGTATAGAAATACACACACACACGTGTATAAGTGAAACAGGATATCTGCATATGGCTGATGGATTATATAAATGAAAATATTCTGGTTGTGATATTATACTATAGATTTCCAAGCTATTACTGTGGAAAGGACATAAAGAATATATGGAATTTTTCTGTAAAATTTCATAAAACTACATGTGAAACTGCAATTATCTATATAATAATTTAATTGGAAAATGTAAATAAAGAAAAGGATGATCTAAAAACACCTGAATCAAACTTATAGAGAAAAAAAGAACCATGTCTGAGAGCAAAAGTATGGCAGATAATACATAGCAAAATAAAAGATTAGTAAGTTGAAGACATACTAATAGAAACTATCCCCCAAAACTTCCAAAGATAAAGAGTATATAAACGAATAAAATAATATGTGATTACAAACTCATGGATTCAAAACTTCAAGGGACAGAAAATACATCTGATTGGATTCACTCAAAGAGGAGAATACATAAAAAGATTTGAAAAAATAATGACCAAAATTTTGAGGAATGGATAAAAACTATAAACCTACAGATCCAAGCAGCTTAATGCCTCTCAAGGAGAAGAGTCATGAAAAAAACCAAGGCATAAAGCTACATTATAATCAAATTGTTTAATCCAGTGAATGATGAGAAAATCTTAAAAGCACCACAAGAGAAAAACACACAGTATGTGCAGACGAACAAAGATAATACCAAAATCAGATTTAGTTTCAGAAAATATTCAAGTGAGAAGACATAGAAACAACATCGTAAAGGTCCTAAATGGAAAAACTGCCAACTAAGTAACCTATACGTGGCAAAAATATTATTCAAACATGAAGGGAAATAAATACTTTTCAGAAATGTGAAAGGTTAAAAATGTATAACAAACAAACCTGCACTATAAGAAATGTTATAGTAACTCCTCCAGGCTGCAGAAAAATGACACTAGATGGAAATATGGACATACATAAAGGATTAAACCATAATAGAAATGATAACTACATGAAAAACCACATGATTTTTTTACTGTTTATTACATTATTGACTATTTAAACAAACACAATAAAAATGAACCATGGAGCGTCACTTGCAGAATAGTGGTGTGGGAATCCCTGAGCCATTCCCCCTGGAGCTCAGTGTAATGGAAACTCTACTCTAGGCAGGTGTTAGTAAGAAGATCAAGCTCCCTCCTTTCTTTCCAGTCTAGCATGATGATTTATCCCCAGGAAAAGTAGGATACTTACATTTCTCATCCTCCCAGACCCATATAGCTGAAGCTCTATTTCAGGAAAGAATAGACGAGAGATATGTGGCTCCCTTCCTCCCCCCAACCCTCACTCATAGGATGGAAACTCTATCCTATTGGCAACACTCTAAGAATACTGGACTTCAGTTACTTCTGCCAAAGATTGCTCATAGAACAAAGATTTTATTCAGGGAGAGGCTATATGAAATTACCAAAGGCTACTAGCCCCACATATTTCCCTACTTGTAGAGTGAAAGAATAACTTCCAGAGAAGTTGATCACTGTCCCTGACTCTGGCTTTGAACATTGGCACAGAGATTTTGCCCAGGGAAAAAGTTAGGCCTTAAGAGCAGACACCTCCATGGATATTTCTAAGGAGACTGATTTTATTTGAAACAGAGCATGAGAAATTCAAGCCTACATTTCAGCAAAACAGATGTTCATGGTAGGCAATTAAGAAGACTTCTGCAGCTCCATGATAGACACAATTGAAATGGTAGTCTAGCTAGTAATGTATGAAACAGAACCAGTGCAACGGTCATCTAAGAAGTGCTCTTGTGTGTTTGGATCAAGCCACAAAAACTGATGTCAAAGACTACCCCTGCAAAGAGACCTGATTTTATTTGGATCAGACTGTGAAGCCATGAATGACCCAGGGAATTGGTTTGAAAATAATAAAGCAATCAGCCAGCAATCAGTAGAGGCTAATACCTGAGTGTAATATAAATAGAGGTGGACCAGCCAGAAGATTAACAGGTAATTCAGGGAAACAGTAAAACAGAGACCAGTTAAAACCAAGACTCTGTTCATACCCTAGACCTATGTTCAGATGAGTGAAAACAGAAGTTATACACTGAGGGAGAAATAGACTTCATTGACATTATCTATCTAGGTTACTAAACAAATAAACAAGAAACAAGTGAAAGCAAAAACTACAACAACAACAAAATAACAGCAAGCCTCATGTTGGTGGGAGAAGCAGCAACAAAAGATGGAGAATCAGATCCAGGGTTGCTAAAACATATTATCTAAATGTCCAGTTTTCAACAACCACAACAACAAATGAGCTGTCAAAAGAAACAGGTTAGTATGACCTACATACACTGGAGAAAAATAAAAGCAGGTAATAGAACACGCCTTTAAGGAACTCAGATGATGAACTTTGCAGTCAAAGGTTCCAAGTCTGCTATTTATAAATATGTTCCAAAAACTAAATGAGGTCGTGCTTTAAAAATTAAGGTAAGGCATTATGACAATGCTTTATTGACTAGAAAACTCCAATATAAAGATACCAATTACTAAAACAAGCCTAATGGACATTCTGGAGTTGAACACCTGGAGCTGAAAAGTACAATAACTGAGATGAACAGTTCACCACATGGACTCAACAGAAGATTTGAGTTGTCAGAAGAAAAAAATAGTAAACTTAAGGGTAGCTCAGTAGAGATTATGCAATATGAGGAACAAAGAGGAAAAAAAGAAAAAATGAACAGACTCTGAGAAATGCCAGACACTATTAAGGGCACCAACGTATGCATAATGAGAGTGTCTACAAGGGAGAAGAAGAGAAAGTAGCAGAAAGTATTCAAAGAAATAATTGATAAAAGTTTCCCAAATTTGATGGAAAACAATCTACACATTCAAAGAGTGCAATAAAGCCAAGAAGGACCAATGGAAAGACATCTACATCAAGAGCTAACGTAGTCAAAATGTTAAAGAAAAGCACAAAAGAATCAAGAGAAAAATTATTTACCATGTACAAGGGAATCCTAATAAGATTAACAGCTGACTTCTCATTAACAAAACAAGTGAAGCCAGGGGCAGTGTAATGATATATTAAAAGTGAAGAAATTTTAAAAAGTCAAACAAAAACATGGCTAGCAAAACTACTTTTCAAAAATGACAGCAAATTAAAGACATTCCCAGGTAACAAAATATAAAAGAATTTTATGAAAGCCGACCTACCTGACTGGAAATATTCTAGGAAGTTCTTTAAGCTGAGACTAACTGAAACAAGACAAAAATTAGAACCCACACACATAAAAAGACAAAGACTACCAATAACGTTAATTATTAGGTAAATATGAAAGAGATTGATTACATATTTCTTCTCCTTTTATCTCTTAACATTTTAAAATAATTGCATACAACAATATGTGCATAATTGCATTTTGGGCTTATATATAGAAATATATTTGACGATGGCACAAAGAGAGAAACAGAAAATTCAAAAGGAACAGTTTGTGTATCTCACTATCAAATTTATAATTATTACTATAACAACTAGGTAGAATACCAAAAAAATAGGTAAGACTTGCACAACGCTGCATAGCAACTAGACTTAAAAACATCTATAGAACATTCCACCCAACAAGAGCAGGATGCTCATTCTTCTCAAGTGCACATGAAACATTCTCCAGACAAGACCATATGCTATGTAATAAATAAAGCACCTCAATGAATTTAAAAGAATTGAAATAACACAAAGTATGTGTCTGATCACAGTATAATGAAATTAGAAATAGTAAGAGAAAATTTTTAAACTATAAATATGAGGAACTTAAACAGCACACCCCTAAATAACCAATGCATCAAAGAAAAAATAACAAGGAAAATTAGAAAATATTTTGCGATGAATGAAAAAACATCAAAACTCTGGGATATTGCTAAAGCCATATTTATAGGGAAATTTATAGCAATAAATGCCTATATTAAAGAAAAAAGAACCATCTCAAATCAATAACCTCACCTTCCACATTCAGAAACTAAAAAATGAGGAACAAACAAAACCTAAAGCAAGCAGAAAAACAGACTAATAAAGAACAGCTAAGAAATAAATAAAGAATAGAACAACAATAGAAAAAAATCAACAAAACTAAAGGTTGTTTCCTTGTAAATATCAATGAAATGACAAAGGTTGAGGTAAATTCATTCAGAAAAGATGAGAGAAGACTCAAATTACTAAAATCAGGAATTTAAAAAAGGACATGACTACTGACTATCGCCCTCAAAAAATATAAAATATAAAAAATACTAAGCCAGCAAGTTAGATGAAATGGACAAAATCCATAGAAAGAAACAAACTGTCAAACTGACTTAAGAAGAAATAGAAAATCTGAATAGACTAATAACGGAAAAAAAGAGAGATTGAATTAGTAATTTTAAAACTTTTCACTAGTAAAATCCTATGCCTATATGGCTTTACTGGTGTATGCTATTTTTTTAAATTAATAATTATTAACAAACCCTTCCAAAAATAGAGAAGGGCAAACATTGCAATTCATTTTATGAATCCAGTATTATTCATTAACCAAAACCAGACAAAGACACGAAAACAATGGACGAATATCCCTTATGAATATAGACACAGTATTTCTCAACAAAAGACTAGCAAACCAAATTGGGCAGCATTACAAGAGTTATACTCAATGACTAAGTGGGATTTATTCTAGGAATACAAGGATGGTTCCACATATGAACATCAGTCAATGATTGATTAATATTAACCATAAAAATAAAGTACAAAAATCCCATGATCATCTTAACAGATGCATAAAAAGGCATTTCACAAATACAACACTGCTTCATAATAAAAATCTCTCAATAAAGTAGGACTAGAAGGGAACTTCCTCAAACTGATAAAGTGCATCTAGAAAAACCTACAACTAATACCATACCTACTGGTGAATAACTGACATTTTTCCCCTAAGATCAGAAAGAAGATGAGATTTACACTCGATATTTATTTCCAATATTGTTGTGGATATTCTAGTGAGTGCCATTAAACAAGAAAATGAAATGAAAGAGAGAAAAAAAAAGAAGTAAAGCTATCTCTATTTGCAGATCATATATTCTTGTATGTTAAAAATCCTAATTAATCATAATCCTAATTATTAATACTAATAAATGAGTTCAGAAAGATAAAATAATATGGCATTAATATACAAAAATCAAATTTATTTCTATACGCAAGAAATGAAAATTCAAAAATGAAATTAAGAAAACAATTTACAATAGCATCGAAAAGAACAAAATACTTATGAATTAAGTTAGCAAAATAAGTGCAAAATAAGCATTCTGCAAATTATAAGACATTGTTGAAAGAAACTAAAGAAGACATAAAAAAATGGAAACACATCTAGTGGTTATGAATTAGAAGTCTTAACATTGTTAAAATGCATTATTTCCTAAATTGGTTTACAATGCTAGTGCCACCTCTTTAAAACTCCTAGTTGCCTTTTTTTTCCCCTTAAATTGACAATGCAACTGAACCAGAATAATAATAATAATAAAAGTTTTTCAAGTACTAAATTGGAGGATACTTCCTGATTTCAAAACTTACTACAAAGCCAAAATAACAAAGACGGTGTGTTACTGGCATAAGAATCTGCATGTAGATTAATGGAATAGTATATGAGTGTAGAAATAAACTCATATTTATGGCTAATTTCTTTTCAACAAGAATGCCAAGACAATTCAATGGAAGAATGAATAAGGTTTTCAACAGATGCTATTGGACAATTGGATATCCAAATGCAAAATAATGAAGTTGGCACCACCGTAAACATCTTTCGCAAAGGGTAACTCAAAACGGTTAATGTATCCAAGTGTATGACCTAAAATTATAAAACTCTTAGAAGTAGAGTAGTACATCTTCTTAGCCTTGTTTATGCAAAGGCTTCCTAGATACAAAAACAAAAGCACAAGTGACAAAAGAAAAAAACAGATTTTTATACTTCTTCAAAATTAAAATATTTTGTGTTGCTAACAATAACATCAAGAAAGTTTAAAATGATCCAGAAATGGGAGAAAATATTTGCAAAACATATATATGATATGGGACTTATATCCAGAAAAAAAATAAAGAGCTCTTACTAATCAACAAGTAAAAGAAAAAGAAAACAGGCCAGGTGCAGTGGCTCACGTCTGTAATCCCAACACTTTGGGAGGCCAAGGAGGGCGGATAACGAGGTCAGGAAATCGAGACCACCCTGGCCAACATGGTGAAACCCCATCTCTACTAAAAAAAAAAAATACACAAAAAAAATTAGCTGGGTGTGGTGGCATGCACCTGTAGTCCCAGCTACTTGGGAGGCTGAGGCTTGAGAATTGCTTGAACCCAGGAGGAGGAGGTTGCAGTGGGTGAAAATTGCTCCACTGCACTCCAGCCTGGTGACAGAGAGAGACTCCCTCTCAAAAAAATCAAACAACAAACAACAACAACAACAACAAACAATGTTATAAATGGGCGAAGGGTCTGAATAAATATTTTTTCAATTTAAGGTATACTAATGGTCAATAAACACATTAAAAAATATTCAATATCCATAGGCATTAGGAAAATGCAAGCCAAACTCACAATGAAATACCACTCACACTCACTAGGATGGCTAGAATTTTCTTTTTAAATAGACAATAACAAGTTTTGTATACTATGTGGAGAAATTGAAACCCTCATGCACTGCTAGTGGGAATGCAAATGTTGTACTCCCTTTAAAAGCAGTATTCCCAATCCCGAAAATGTTAAACACAGAATAATCATATTCAACTTGTAGATACATACCACAGAGAAATAAAAATAAAAATATATGTTCACATAGTAAGTTGTAGACAAATGTTCAAAGCAGCTTTATCACAATAGCCAAAAAGTGCAAACAAAAATGTTCATCAATAGATGAATAGATAAACAAAATGTGGAATATCCACACTGCAAAATAGTATGAAATATTGGTTTTTGTTACTGGTTTCTGACATAGAGCTCTTAAATCTGTTGAAATTTTCTGGATTATAATAGCATGTTTTGTTCCAATGAGATGACTCTTGGTGCACTTCAGGATAGGGGCTGGTCACTAGAATGACCAAGCCATGATTAGAAATTGGTAACTTTCAGCTTCTTCCTCCATTCTCAGAGATGGGGAGAGGATCTGGTGATTGAGTTAATAATCCATCATGCCTTTTTGATGAAACCTCCATAAAAAGGGTTTGGAGAGCTTCTAGGTTGGTGAACACATCCAAGTGCTGGGAGGGGGCTCCTCCCATCTCCACAGTGACAGAAGCTCCTGTGCGTGGGACCCTTCCAGACCTTGCTCTGGGTACCTCTTCATCTGGCTGTTCATCTGTATCCTTTATCATATCTTTTATGATAAACTGATAAATATGTTTCCCTGAATTCTGTGAGCTATCATAGTGATATATCCAACCTGAAGAGACAGCCCTGAGAACACCTGATTTGTAGTCAAGTTGGACAGAAGTGTGAATAATTTGGGGACCTACTACTTGCAATTGGCATCTGAAGTTAGAGGACAGTCTTGGGGGACTGAGCCCTTAACCTGTGGGGTCTGTGCTAATTCCAGGTAATTAGCGTCATAAATGAATTGTAACATACCCACTTGGTGTTCACAGAGTTGAAAAATTTGGTGGTGTGAGAAAAAAATCTCCACATATTTGGTGTCAGTAGTGTTGAGTGCAGTAGAAAAAGAAAAAAAAAAAAGTTTTTATTTTTCATTTGGTGTCAGAGAAGTAGAATTTGTTAATTGCCCTGGCTTATGGAAAGAAGTGCTTTGGGAAGAGAAAGGATGAAAAGGTGGGAGTTGAGAAAGCTCCGATCCCTGGATTGCTACTTAGTCACCCATGGTATGAAACTACAGCTGCACTGCCATTAGATACCAAAGGTAAATGTTACCAGTGGAATTTAGAAATTGTGGTATACCAAGCTCCTAAGGAGCTGGTTCATTGGATACAAAAGAAAATACAAAATGAGAAGTCTGCTAAATATATGATCCCTTGGTTATAGATATCTGTAATAAGCAAAAGGGAAAAAACGTGCTAGGTTAGACCTTGATGCTAGATTAAGCTCATTTTGATCAGGTTGGAGATTTAGTCACAAGCCTCAAAGCCACGCTCAAAGGTAAAAATCATGCCAGGAAAACAAAGTGTATCTTTGAAGCTCTGGTCACCAAGAAGCTAGTGAATATTGGGAGAGGACAAAAACCAAGAAACTACTGAAGCTAGGGGGTATAGTGTGAAGGAGTTGCCTCATTTTATAGACTGGTATCCTCAGCTCCCTGAAGAGTCTTTACTAAAACTGGGTTGTGAGAGTGACTAATTTGGGGGCAATATCTTTGGCTTTGTATGCTGCAGAATAGAAAAGCAAGTCTGGTATAATACAGGATCTGTAGCTCACTGTGAAAAAACAACCACAGATGGCTGTACATGATGAATAAAATGGTCATTGATGGTGTTAAAACAAAGGTTTTAATATGAACCACCAAAGGATGGGCAGGCCAAAGGGATCTCCTAGTGATCCCTCAACATGAAAGGGTTCCAAATAAGTTCGCTCTATTTAGCCTAGTTTCAAGAAATGTTTAAAAGTCAGAGAGCACAGATTACAGTAAGAAACCTGATCAGCCATTGCTTGGGCAGTGGTTAGGCAGATTAACCATGATAAGAATAGCAAAAGAGTCAGGGTCTCTTGGCTTAATCCCATGCTGGGGACCCAAAGCCATTGCGTTAGAGTGAGTAAAATGATCATAGGATGAAGATGTTCATAGGACAACTTAACACTAGGAATCCCATGCACTACAGTACCAGTGGTGAAGCACTGATGCAGGCTACAATTTTTATTTTTATTTTATCTCAATAATTGTTGGGAACAGGTGGTTTTTGGTTACATGGATAAGTTCTTTAGTGGTTATTTCTGAGATTTTGATGCACCCATCACCTGAGCAGTATAGGCTGTCCCCAAATGTGTAGTGTTTTATCACTTACCCCACTCTCACCCTTCCTGCTAGAGTACCTAGAGTTCATTATATTATCCTTATGCCTTTGCATCCTCATAGCTTAGCTCCCACTTATAAGTGAGAATATACAATGTTTGGTTTTCCAATTCTGAGTTACTCCACTTAGAATAATGGTCTCCAACTCAATTTAGATTGCTGCAAATATCATTATTTCATTCTTATTTATGGCTAAGTAGTATTCCATGATGTATATATACCACATTCTCTTTATCCATTCATTGATGGATGGGCATTTAGATTGGTTTCATGTTTTTGCAATTGTGAGTTGTGCTGCTATAAACATGTATGTGCAAGTGTCTTTTTAATATAATGACTTCTTTTCCTTTGGGTAGATACCCAGTAGTGAGGTTGCTGGATGGAACGGTAGTTCTACTTTTAGTTATTTAAAGAGTCTCCATATTTTTTCCCATAGTGGTTGTACTAGTTTACATTTCCAGCAGTGGTGTAAAAGTGTCCCCTTTTCACCACATTCATGCCAACATCTATTTTTTTTAATTTTTTAATTATGGTCATTCCTGTAGGAGTAAAGTGATACCTCATTATGGTTTTAATTTGCCTTTCCCTGATCATTAGTGATGTCAAATATTTTTTCATGTTTGTTGGCCATTTGTATATATTCTTTTGAAAATTGTCTATTTATGTCTTTTGTCCACTTTTTGATGGGATTTTTTTTCCTTGCTGATTTGTTTGAGTTCCTTGTAGATTCTGGATATTAGTCCTTTGTTGGATGCATAGTTTGCAAATAGTTTCTCCCTCTCTGCGGGTTTTTTATTTACTCTGCTGATTATTTATTTTGCTGTGAAGAAGCTTTTTAGTTTAACTAGGTCTCATTTATTTATTTTTGATTTTGTTGCATTTGCTTTTGGGTTCTTGGTCATGAACTCTTGGCCTGAGAAAATGTCTGGAAGAGTTTTTCTGATGTTATCTTCTAGAATTGTTGTGGTTTCAGGTCTTCAATTTAAGTTGACTTTTGTATAAGGTAAGAGATGAACATATAGTTTCATTCTTTTACATGTGGGTTGTCAATTATCCCGGCATCATTTGTTGAATAGGATGTTCTTTCCTCCACTCTACATTTTTGTACACTTTTTTGGCTGTAAGTATTTGGCTTTATTCCTGTGTTTTCTATTCTGTTCCATTGGTTTATATGTCTATTTTTATGCCAGTACCATGCTATTTTGGTAACTATAGCCTTGTAGTATAGTTTGAAGTTGGGTAATGTGATGCCTCCAGAT